>NW_011495018.1:20672168-20675448 GCF_000754665.1 Bison bison bison
TTACTTTGCCAACAAAGGTCCTTCTAGTCAAGGCTATGGTTTTTCCTGTGGTCATGTATGGATGTGAGAGTTGGACTGTGAAGAAAGCTGAGCACCGAAGAACTGATGCTTTTGAACTGTGGTGTTGGAGAAGACTCTTGAGAGTCCCTTGGACTGTAAGGAGATCCAACCAGTCCATCCTAAAGGAGATCAGTCCTGGGTGTTCATTGGAAGGATTGATGCTGAAGCTGAAACTCCAATACTTTGGCCACCTCATGTGAAGAATTGACTCATTGGAAAAGACCCTGATGCTGGGACGGATTGGGGGCAGGAGGAAAAGGGGATGACAGAGGATGAGATGGCTAGATGGCATCACCAACTCGATGGACATGAGTTTGAGTGAACTCCGGGAATTGGTGATGGACAGGGATGCCTGGTGTGCTGTGATTCATGGGGTCGCAAAAAGTCGGACACAACTGAGCGACTGAACTGAACTGAATCTTTTTTTCAAGTTTTACCGATACATATTATAAAATTCATGCATTTTTAAGTGTTTTTGTAAAAAATCCAATGAGTTTTTGTAAACTTACATATTTGTGTAACCATTACCACAGTCCACTTTTAGAACACTTTTATCACCCCCAAAATGCCCTAATGTCCATTTGCAGACAATTCCCACCCTTCATCTACCACTAATCTGCTTCCTGTCTCTATAGTTCTGCCTTACAAATGCAAACTTCATATAATGGAGTAACGCAAATATGTACTTATATATCTGACTTTGTTCACATACTTTTTTTGTGTTTCATCTATTTTGTCATATGTATGAACACTTTTTTTTTTTTTATTACTGGGTAGTATTCCACTGTATCATGTACTATATTTTGTTTATCCACTCACTAGCTGAGGGACATTTCAACTGTTTCCAACTTTTGCTGACTATGAATTAATGCCATGACCATGCATGTTCAAGTCTTCCTGTGGACTCCTGTAGAATAAGAGATCTTCATCTTACAGGACAGTTGCCTTACACTTGTTACACTTTACCATTAACATCCAAGTTATTTTTCACATTTGTAAAATGGTCAACAATATGAAGCACATAACAATACTTAATAAATATTAAATTCCTACTGATATTTAAAATGTTTGTTAAAAGAATAAAAGAAACATGTTTCTCAGCTATTTCTGATAATATGGGTCTTAAAATGTTAAAAAAAAAACCACATAATTTTGTCTCCAACGAGTGTATGTTACAAATAAACTGACAATGAGAATAAAGCTATTAAACATCCCTAGATCCATTTCATACAAAGCAATCAATTAAGCCTAAGTTTTTCTAAAAGTCTTCTCAAAATTATGTCAACATTTGGTTTAAACATTACCTTCAGGTCTACATAATCATGCTCAAAGTATCCAGTCATTCATTTACTTAGTATTTATTGAGTACCTACACTGGAAATATAAGTACTCTAAAATTTCAGTCTCTTCTCTCACATAGCTCACATTCCATCATCCATTTTTTTTGTTAAAAGTAAATAAATAAGGCAGGATTTATTAAGAAAATTGCACCTATACACCATACCTGGGGCACTATATTCTTACAATGTTAGATAACCACCATGTAACTCTTTTAAACCACACGCATATGTATGGCTGTCCTTTTGCTGTCCACCTGAAATTATCACAACATTGTTAATTGGCCATATTTCAATATAGAATGAAAGTTTTTAAAAAGTGTTTAAATTTTATACAAATACATCATTCTGTTTTTTTAAACAGTCAGTGGACTAAATACAGTATTTGGTAAATTCCACTAAAATACAGACTAAGCTTTAGGTAAACACCCTCCCCCCTTGCCCAATAAACAATGATTCTATAGAAAAATGAAATTCAAAAACTTCTTTTTGACATATAGCGCTAATTACAGGAATATAACCTGCCTTCCAAAGGACAACTGAGTGGGTAACATGTTAAAATGATAAAATGAAGTACACCAAACCTTTAGAGCCAGGCCTAGAAATCTACATTTTAAATTGTAACTTACATGCATTTACTGTTACCAACAAAGACTATAAAAATCAATCCAACAGACTAAGTATTAATGACAGTATCTAGAGTTTTTGTGAAGACCACTTGTTCTGTTATTCACATAGAAGACATAAGATTACGGTGATCAAAATTAAAAACCTAAAAATTTACTTCTTCTAATACCAAGGCAAACTTACCACATTTTACTCTCCAGTCTCTTTTATTACATAAAAGGAAAAGTTCCTTAAAGTTCCTCAAAGAGAATCCTAAATTGCCCCTAATTAATCAAAATGAGAGTAAAGGAAAATCAGTTGCTTTATCAAAATACATGACTGACTAAAGACTAAAATTATGTTCTTCTATAATTTAAAAATTCTCATTTCAAATGGCTTCAAAGCTCTCATTATGTGGCCTCCACAAATGGTGTTTACATAGTGTTCTCAAAGACTATCAAAAGTATTTCCCATGATAAACAAAGACAAGGAAATAAATACCACATGGAAATCCTTTTATACAATGTCATAAAACTAAATAAAAACAAAATCCGTTAACACTTTTCCCTGAAATGTATGCAGTAACGTTAATAACAAAATTGTCTACTAAACCAAATAATTTCTCTTATAAAAAAGTCATTCAGTTCAGTTCAGTCGCTCAGTAGTGTCCAACTCTTTGCGACCCCATGAATCACAGCAGACCAGGCCTCCCTGTCCATCACCAACTCCCAGAGTTCACTCAAACTCATGTCCATCGAGTCAGTGATGCTATCCAGCCATCTCATCCTCTGTCGTCCCCATTTCCTCCTGCCCCCAATCCCTCCCAGCACCAGAGTCTTTTCCAATGAGTCAACTCTTCGCATAAGGTGGCCAAAGTATTGGAGTTTCAGCTTCAGCATCAATCCTTCCAATGAACAACCAGGACTGATCTCCTTTAGGATGGACTGGTTGGATCTCCTTGCAGTCCAAGGGACTCTCAAGAGTCTTCTCCAACACCATAGTTCAAAAGCATCAACTTCTCGGTGCTCAGCTTTCTTCACAGTCCAACTCTCACATCCATACATGACCACTGGAAAAACCATAGCCTTGACTAGAAGGACCTTTGTTGGCAAAGTAATGTCTCTGCTTTTAAATATGCTATCTAGGTTGGTCCTAACTTTCCTTCCAAGGAGTAAGTGTCTTTTAATTTCATGGCTGCAATCACCATCTGCAGTGATTTTGGAACCCAAAAAAATAAAGTCTGACACTGTTTCCCCATCTATTTCCCATGAAGTGAT
>NW_011495018.1:20675842-20689495 GCF_000754665.1 Bison bison bison
TAGCCTTGACGTACTCCTTTTCCTATTTGGAACCAGTCTGTTGTTCCATGTCCAGTTCTAACTATTGCTTCCTGACCTGCATACAGGTTTCTCAAGCGGCAGGTCAGGTGGTCTGGTAATCCCATCTCTTTCAGAATTTTCCACAGTTTACTATGATCCACACAGTCAACGGGTTTGGCATAGTCAATAAAGCAGATGTTTTTCTGGAACTCTCTTGCTTTTTCGATGATCCTGTGGATGTTGGCAATTTGATCTCTGGTTCCTCTGCCTTTTCTAAAACCAGCTTGAACATCTGGAAGTTCACAGTTCACGTATTGCTGAAGCCTGGCTTGGAGAATTTTGAGCATTACTTTACTAGCATGTGAGATGAGTGCAGTTGTGCAGTAGTTTGAGCATTCTTTGGCATTGCCTTTCTTTGGGATTGGAATGAAAACTGACCTTTTCCAGTCCTGTGGCCACTGCTGAGTTTTCCAAATTTGCTGGCATATTGAGTGCAGCACTTTCACAGCATCATCTTTCAGGATTTGAAATAGCTCAACTGGAATTCCATCACCTCCTCTAGTTTTGTTCATAATGATGCTTTCTAAGGCCCACTTGACTTCACATTCCGGGATGTCTGGCTCTAGGTGAATGATCACACCATTGTGATTATCTTGGTTGTAAAGATCTTTTTGTCCAGTTCTTCTGTGTATTCTTGCCACCTCTTCTTAATATCTTCTGCTTCTGTTAGGTCCATACCATTTCTGTCCTTTATCGAGCCCATCTTTGCATGAAATGTTCCCTTGGTATCTCTAATTTTCTTGAAGACAAAACATAAGAAATTTCACCGTAACACTATGTTATGGAATCCCTATATCTCCTTGAATGCATGTTAAGTTTAATCAGTGAACAAGAATATACTGTGGATCTATAGCATTTTCACAGTAACCTATTGTAACCTTTTTATTGTAACCTATTGTAAAAAATTAAACAAGCGCACTCTCAGAATGGAACTTGTTCATATGCAGGAGACTTCCTATAGGAGAGAAGTCTGCATCTCAGAAAAGGGCCCTCATCTGGCCATACTGCTACCTTGATCTTATACCTCTAGCCTCCAAAACTGTGAGAAGTAAATTTCTGTTGTTCACAAGCAAAAAAAAAAATTGTAAACAAATTTAGGCTATTTACTTATTCCCTGCACCAGCATCTGACATAAATAAAAACTGCCCTGTCTATAACATCTTACTGACTTGTATTATTTATCATTTTTATTATATACACTATCTTTCCAAATAGATCACAAACACGCATAACAACAATTCTATGTATAAGTTCAATGAATTTGGTTACAAATTACTTTAAGGGAACAGTTTCAATAGCTAGCAAATAAGCAAGCAAATTGCAAAGGGTAAAAAAGAGCTCTGGTGGGAAAGCATTAAAGTAGGAGGTACAGACCACACACTTCAGGCACTTCCCAGAGCAGACAAGGAAAACACTAAAACACAGAAAATTCAGGCTGTAGTCACTGAGTCCTAGTTTTTAGGCAGATTATCACTGAGGACTGTTTGCTGATTCCAGAGAAACAAATCCCAGGGATTTCACTCATCTTCTAGTTGTACCTGTAAAGGTTACTTTGCACATCAGTCCAGTTTCCTTATTAATAAATAAATAAATTCCACTTTACCTCACAGAAGTGTTCTGAAATTCAAAAGAAGTAATAATGTACATTAAAGGAATCTGTACACAACTAGTATATTAAATGCAAAGTGTTACTGTTACTATTATTGAAAATGGATTCGACCCTTTGATTCAGCAATTCTACTTCTTCAGGTCTATCCTAAGGATCTAGGTGGACAAATGCACGAAAGTATCTATATAAAGATGTTCACAGTAGCCCTGTATGGGATGAAAAATTAACATTTTAAATGTTATTAACAGATAATTGGCTTAACAAATTATGTTACACACATGAAGTAGAGTATTATGCTATAATCAAAAATGATTTAATAGACATGAACTTGAAAAAACGTTCAGGATAAGTGAAAGCAGGATTGCAAAGGTTCACAATCCCAAGATGCCTTCTTTCATCTTTCAAACTTGATCAGGTCCTCTATTATGACCTTCATAGGCTCCTCTAGCTTTCTTCTATTAAGCTCATCATAACTTGAAATAATATATTTATATGTTTACTTGATAACATCTGTTAGATGATAATGAAGAAGGTATATTAACACATGTGTATACAGATACATACATACACACACAGACGGAGGGGGAAAAAAGTCTGCCAGTATTTTAATATGTCAGAAGCCAAAATGAAAATTAAAATATACAAGCTTAAATTACATTAGCACTATCGAACAGAAATGGAATCTGGATACATATTTTGTCAAAACCACACCACAAAACCTCTTTGATTAGATTAGTATTTGGGAAACTGTCTTCACTTAAGGAAAAACAAAGAATAATGCTACAATATATCCAAAAGGAGGCAATGCTGTTTCATTTGTAAAGAGAAATCCAGAAGAGAAACCTTTCTTCAGGCCAAAAGTCCCGCCTGGTTAGAATTATGCATATACTGCTTAAAATCAGGCTTGATATTAAACTCAGTCACTTAGAGCTATAAGGCTTGGACAAATCACTCAACCATTCCTAGTATGAGTTTTAACCATAAAATATATGATAATATCTTACCTTCATAAGGCAGAGAGCTATACCAGATGAAATCCAGAACTCCCTTTCTGTGATTTGTGATCTTTTATACTTTAGCATCAAATGACTATTCTACCAAAAGCCTTTTATCAAATAAGAACAGCAGTTGTTCCACCAACTTACAAGCCATGATCATGAAAGTCTCCTTCAATTATACTTCTATAGGGGGATATATTTTTCAGAAATCCAGCAACCAGAAACTTATGCTTCAATACATCTGAGTTTGTTAAAGTATATAAATAATTCTTCAGAAGTTTTCATTTAAACTTGGTTTTAGTGGAAGACAAAATATCACAGAACACATAAGATCACATCATTCAACATATAGGAAGTACCTGAAGAACAATACTAGTATCATTAAGAGTTTAACTACTACTAATTTCTACTTTTGGCCTTGAAACTTTGAGAGTTCTCTATTGGACAAAGATCCAGTTCTTTAAGACAGAATAACTGAAAAATAAAGACTAGTAATAAATTTCTCAAAAATAAGGCTTCATTCAATTATCCTGTGAACAAATAGGTGCGTGTTTAAGAATAAAAATAGAAGATATATGTCAAACTACTTCCACTAGAAGAAAAATCCTCTACAACTATTCTAGAAAAAGAATTCACCCTATTCCTGCAAAACAAAAACCCTAAAAATCCATGATGACAGACAAAAAGGATATAAAGCTGAAAATGTAACAATACATCATTCCGTCAAAAATAAGGCTAAAACATTTCATTATTTTGTCGTTTAAAAAGGTTAAACTAAAGTCTTAAAAGCAAAAGGAAAGTTGTTTTGTTTTTTAGGTCCTCAATCTGAGCAGATAGTACTGAAATACTGCTGCTGTTATAAGATTCTTTAGTATCCAAAGAATACTAAAGAAACAACTTGAAATTCAACAATAAACTGGTAAAGGTATACCTCGGAGGTACTGTGGGTTTGGTTCCAGACCACTGCAATAAAGTGACTCACAATTTTTTTGGTTTCTCAGTACACATAAAACTTAGGTTTATACTACATTATAGTCTATTAAATGTGTGACAGTATTATGTCTAAAAAAAACAATGTGCATACCTTAACTCAAGAATATTTTATTATTTAAAATGCTTACTATCGCCTGACAATGCAGGGTTGCCACAAACCTCCAATTTGTTAAAAAAAACAAACAAACAAACAGTATTTGAGATAAACAACAGAGGGAAGAACAATAAAACAAGGTATGCCTGTATTTTCTACTTTATAGATCACCTTAAAATAAAGAAAATTACTGTATGTGTGTCACAATCTCATACCAGTATTTACTGCCAATATTCGACAGATTTCTGGTTCTTTGCATAGACAAGTTTTGGTATCATTTTACTCTCATGACACAGGATGATAACTGTATTCTTTAATATTAATTGTATTTTATACGTGTAGTTTAATATTAATTGTAGTATTTTATACATGTAGTCTAATACATGTGTTTAAAAGAACTGGCAGATTGAAGATTTTTATTCTTCAAATACTGTACATTGTTTTCCTTTCCAAATGTATTGTCAGTAATATCCTTCCAAATATAAAGCAATCAGAGTTCGCCAAAGCAGAAGTTGCACGTTCTTATATTATTTCTATTCAGAGTCTAATATAATACTTGGCACAAAATAAAAACTCAGTTCCAATTCCAGATAGTCTACTTGGAGTTTGAAAAACCTTCCATTCTTCAAAAACCTACTGTTTAAAGAGCACTGTGATAGTTACTGGGGATAAATCTTTAAGCAGAAGAGATTCAATCCTTGCTTCCATGGGGTTTTTAGTCCAATACATGAGACATGAATTTATCAATCATATATTTCCTACAAACTGTGATAAACACTGAAGGAAAAGTGCGGATGCCATGAGGTATGTGACCACCTGATCCACTTTGGCAGATGAGAAAATGCTTTCCTGAAGAAGTTATTACTGAGCTGAAGCAAGCGTGTAATTAGTGATAACTTGGCAAAAGGGGAAGAAAAACAATTCTCAGCAGAGAACAGAGTATGTGCAAAGACCCTGAGGTAGGGGAAACGTGGTGTATTAAAGGAACTGAAAGAAGGCTAGCCAATATAATTTATCAGAATTGCATTTGGGACAAGACTGGTTGCAGGGATACCAATTAGGAGGGTCACAAGAGCTGTTCAGGTAGAAGTAATGGTATCTTGGATTAGGACGGTAATAACGAAGCTAAGGGGAGAAGGCAATGGCACCCCACTCCAGTACTCTTGCCTGGAAAATCCCATGGACGGAGGAGCCTGGTGGGCTGCAGTCCATGGGGTCGCTAAGAGTCGGACACGACTGCGCGCCTTCACTTTCACCTTTCACTTTCATGCATTGGAGGAGGAAATGGCAACCCACTCCAGTGTTCTTGCCTGGAGAAACCCAGGGACGGCGCGGCCTGGTGGGCTGCTATCTATGGGGTTGCACAGAGTCAGACACGACTGAAGCGACTTAGCAGCAGCAGCAGCAGCAGCAATGAAGCTAAGAGAAAAGGCAGGTTCAAGAGATATGTAGGAGAAACTTGGTGTTACACCAAAGCCATGTCGGTGTAACACCAATTACACCAAGCTGTGTTAGTAGAGTTTTAAAGATGAGAGATCTTGGTATTTTTCAGTTGTGAAACCAAATAGTAAAGAAGCTGGGAATTTATCTGATACTGCTCAATAAGCCAGAGAGCAATTGCTGCCAGTTCTCTAATAGCAGTAACAACTTAGCAAGGGTGATTTTTAGGAAGTGTGCCAGAAGGCCATGAACCAAGACTACAGTAAAGTCAACCATGAATTTAAAAAATAATTATGTACTATATATCCCATGCCTAATTGTCAAAAGGATCCCAAATGATAAAATTAAACTTTCATGGCACATTCTTTTAATGTCACACTGTATCACCCATTTTCTCTCCTTTGTACTTCTATGAAAGCAAGGTTTCAAGACTTGGGAGAAAGAAAGAATAGGAATTTATAATATTATGAGTCAACTCTCAGCACAAGTTTATAAAGTAACATTTTATATCAGGAATATCATATTATACCTGAGAATATTAGGGAGGGAGTCAACATTGTATCTTAAGTATGCTACAATGTCAGGGAAACAAATGTTACTTTATGACATACCTTCAAGACGCTTAATAGAACAGCAACTTCCTTATAGGTACATATTTGATAGGAAAATAAGACACATACACTTATCAACTCTATTCCTTTCCTTGTTTCAGATGACTAACATATGAAAAATTTTACCAGTTTTATTTGTTAAAATCTTCATTAAATGTAGTAATAACAGTGTTCCCTTACAAATGAAACAACACCACTATCTCCCCAATACCCCAGTACTAGAATTTGATCATTTGCTCCCTACTCTATGGAGCAAAAATCTTAAAACATAAAGAGAAATAATTTCTAGTGTTCCCCTTTAACATACTAGTTCTCATCCAAAGCTTCTGCTGCTGCTGCGAAATCACTTCAGTTGTGTCCGACTCTGTGTGACCCCATAGACACCAGCCCACCAGGCTCCGCCGTCCCTGGGATTTTCCAGGCAAGAGTACTGGAGTGGGGTGCCACTGCCTTCTCCCTCTCATCTAAAGGCTCCACCCTAAATCCCACATATGGGTAGACCTTTAGATAATATATCCTAAAATCTTTTTTTCTTTCTTACTATTTATATTTCCATGAAAAATTATTAGTCTTAGGTGGTCCAATGCACATGTAATTATTTTCTCTTGAGTACTACTAAGAATAAAGTGGCATATTTGTAGTCTTATAAATTTTCTGACGTGCTGTGCTAAAATACACAGTAATTAGCAATGTGGTCTGACACACAATGCTATGCTATGCTAAGTCACTTCAGTTGTGTCTGACTCTGTGCGACCCTACAGACGGCAGCCCACCAGGCTCCCCCGTCCCTGGGATTCTCCAGGCAAGAACACTGGAGTGGGTTGCCATTTCCTTCTCCAATGCATGAAAGTGAAAAGTGAAAGTGAAGTCGCTCAGTCGTGTCTGACTCTCAGCGACCCCATGGACTGCAGCCCACCAGGCTCCTCCGCCCATGGGATTTTCTAGGCAAGAGTACTGGAGTGGGGTGCCATTGCCTTCTCCACTGACACACAATAGTAGACTCCTAAAAAGAACACTTGGAAGGCAATGGCACCCCACTCCAGTACTCTTGCCTGGAAAATCCCGTGGGCGGAGGAGCCTGGTGGGCTGCAGTCCATGGGGTCACTGAGAGCCTGATACGACTGAGCGACTTCACTTTCATGCATTGGAGAAGGAAATGGCAACCCACTCCAGTGTTCTTGCCTGGAGAATCTCAGGGACGGGGGAGCCTGGTGGGCTGCCGTCTATGGGGTCGCACAGAGTTGGACACGACTGAAGTGACTTAGCAGTAGCAGTAGCAAAAAGAACACTAGCATGAAAGAGAAATTCCAAGCCAAGCAAAGTATAAGTCAACAGATGACAAACACATTAATGACCTGTAACATAACTGGTAAAATCTAGAAATACACATCTAATGTATGCCTTTGTAATTCTTGAGTTGTCAGTAAAAATGTCACATCTGCAATGATGGGATGGTGTACTGAATGACCAATATAGTAACTGATCTCTAAAACTGTCAATAAATCAGTGTCACAGAACTTCAGGGGAAGGACAGACCTTGGTGAGCATGTACTTAATCCCCTCAAACTATGACAACAGTTAAGGACAGAGAAAAAAATGTAATGAGATCATATACTTGATTTCTAGAAAGTAGGAAACAATCAATATATACTCATACCATGGCAGAACCCAGGCTTGATTTCCTATCTAGTACTCTTCCCATGCCTCAAAGTAAAAAAAAAAAAAATTTTAGTCTATGCATGGATTGGAAAATTCATAAACTCCTGAATATAGGTTTTAATTGCTGATACCTTAACCAGAGAAACTGTGAAGGGCAGGAAAATTTATAAGTAATTCTTGTTTAATGCTGCCTATTTTGTTTAATATGCTTACATATTTTCATCCCAAACCTGCCAAACCACAACAAACACTGAAGACCCACACATAAACATAAATACAGCATAATACACTTAGGGCTAAATAATTTTATACTTTTAAAAATTATTTAAAATGTACAGAATAGTCTTAGCGAAGAAAAGAAGCCAAAAAAGGAGACACAGATTTAAAGATACTAGTGGCTTGCCACAGTAATGTTAGAAAGGCAGAGTGGAAAGATCCAACGTTCTGAGCACTGTTATCTACAGGAACCTCAGGTTTTCTGCATCAATGAGAAAGAGCCCCTACTCCTGCTCCCTCCCAACCCACATCTTCAAGTGCTACCCAACTTCCTGTCTGGAGTTCTCCAAAGTCTCCTGGCAAACTTAGTTACTCAGAGAATGCTCTGTGCCCCTCCAAAATGAACGCTTACGTTCTCTAGAAAAAACTTTGGAAAAAACATTTAAATCCTTTCATCATGGAAAAGGCAAGCACCAGCTGGTTTTAAAACAGGCTTTTTGAAAATTTCATGAGATGAATCTTTAGAATACATAGGCCCTCTAGAACAAAAACACTGAAAAGACAGCCAGACACTACCAAAAATTTTCAAAAAAATAGAAGTCAACTATGTCTGAGTATATATCCAAGTAAGCATTTTCTAGTATCTGTTTTGATTGAAGGATAAACATCTTCTTTCCTTTTTTTTTTTCTTTTTGCTTTAAGAGCTCCCTTACCAATTAACTCTTATCATCCTTAAAAAATACAGACCATGACCAACTTCCTACTGCATCTAAATATTTTTATTTCTTTACCAAAACCCTTGATTCTGCTTTATAGCCTCCTTATTTCTGATTTTTTAAAATTCTTGCATCTCTCAAGTTTAAAGCTGGCCCAAGATTACTTTTAGCATATGGCTGCATGCATGGACACATGCGGCCGAATCTCTAAACTTACTATCCGTCTCAGTCACAGACGTCTACATTTGATAATCCCCAGCAAGAACTTCTTTGGTTGTTTTGCCAGATTCTATTCTTTGCCTTCTACACAAAGTCAGGTTAGGATTCCTAGATTTAATTATTTTAAAAGGGCCAAATTCTGAGGGATGGTGATAAAGGCACTTGCTTGGCTGATAGTGTTGCTCTAGACTTGCTATTAGAGGTCAGATGGGTCAGCGCTTCTGCCTGAGTCTATGCTCCCTCCCTTCAGGTGCCCTTTCCAAACCTCTGCAGCTCAATACCTGTTGGCAGTGCTGGTGTTGCTGCTCCCGCTGCTGTGTTTCTGTGCCCGGCTCAACCTCCGTGGGGGCTTTGAATGCTGCAGCCGGGGGCTCGGCATGGAGGGGAACGTTGAGGCGTAGCCATGTTCACACTCTAAACAAATGGCAAAAAAAAAAAAAAAAGAGGAAGAAGTAAGAGGGTAAGAGGAATATACCCAAATTCCTGATCTACACATCTCTAGTCCTTTCAGTAACAGGCTGTTGAAAACAGAGAAGACAGGTAAATTTTTTCTATTCTTTCTGATTGGAAAATAAGATTCCCAGTCCTTTCCTGGTCATCAATCCTGTGACATTATATACAGACCCAACTCACGCTTGGAAGGTGTACTAACACTTCCTCTAAACCAAGGAACTTCTTCCTCCTCTTCAAAATCCTTTTCTCCAAGAATTCTTGACTCAAACACCCTCATTTCTGAGACCAGTTACCATTCACCTAAATTATTTCATTTGTTTCAAAATCCCTTTTGGTATAACTGTCCCCCTTCAAGGTGTCTCTATAAGCCCACATTTTTGTGTACTTCAAACAATTCAATCACCTCGTTCTAGGAAGACATTTTCTCACGACACCACAATTTTCAGGGGTTGCACTCAGCACCCCAATCTCTTTACATAGCTCTTAGTCTCTGTTCCTAAGGAATCCCAGTGCATCCTATTTGGATGTGTAGAGATCACTTCCTCACAAGTACCTGTCCACCTCCCTGCTCTTCAGCAGGCATCCCGGTCTGGGCTCTGGGTCCGGTCTCCCCGACCCCGACACGCATTCCTCCCGCCCCCTCCTCCGGTTCTTCACGTCCTCTTTCTTCCCGGGTCCTCAAATCACCCCCACTCTCAACACTCCTCCCCGTTCCTCCCCTCTCGTCCACCTCCACTCAGGGCAGCCCCAGGTTCCAGCCTGGTGCCTCCCTCAGTCTCCCCAGGAGACAGTGTCCTCCCCTGCTCCCCTTCCTGAACACACATACACCCACAGGTGCCCGTCACACACATGCACACGTATTGCCTCAGGTACCCCTTCATTCACATGCTCACTCCCTCTCACTTGCTACCCCCTCATATAGGCACAATTCTCCTCACACACGCACCTCCCTTACCCCACCCTCCTGACACACGCACCCCTCCTCACACACGCACTTCCCTCACATGTAACTCCTCACACGCACTTCCCTCACACACACACCCCTACTCACACACGCATCCCTTCCTCACACGCACACCCCTCTTCACACGCATCCCCTCCTCACACGCGTCCCTTTCTCGAACACGCAATCGCCTCACACACAGCCCCTCCTCACACACGCACCACCCGCCTCCTTGCAACGCACCCCCGTCTAACACAAGCACCCCCTCCTCACAGACACCTCTCCTTACACACACACCCCTCACACCAGCCGCACCGCACTCCCCGCGCGGAAGAGGAGTGCGCGGGTTCAGGCAGTGGCAGAGGTGGTGGCGTCCAGCCGTTACCTCGGTCCCGGCGCTCCAAAAACTCGGCAGCTTCCAGCAGGCGCTGCACGTTGATCATCCGCACCTGCTCCATGGGCACCGCGGGCGGCAACCCGGGCCTCTCCGCGCTCCCTTCCCCGGCCAACAGGAGGCGCCGCAAGCGGCTACAGTCCGGCGCCGCCCCGGGACATGTGCGGCGGGCCGGCAGGCCAGCCCCGCCGCGGCTCGGCGCGCTCTCCGCCGCCCCCGCCACCCGCGCCGCCCCGGCCACCCCGCCGCCCCTGCTCCGCTGGCAACCCGCGCGGGGTTTGTTTACCTCTCCGCGCGAGCACGGGGGAGGGGCGGGGGCAGTACCGCGACCCGCCCCCTCCCGCCCCTTCCTCTGTCTCCTGGGAAATGTAGTCCCGCCCTGCCCACTGCACGCCGGGACTCGTAGTATGCACGACGCTTTAATGCGCCTGCGCCTTACCAAATTCCGCAATGGCCGCCGGGAAACGTAGTCCGTTTGAATTTCTGCCTCCCAGGTGGAAAGACCAAGAGGTTTTCTGTGCTTTGCTTCTTGGAGGGAAGAATTTGAACGACTGTGGGTCTACTTCCGGGGAACCCTTTTCTCAATGACTCCTGGAAGGTGCCCAGGAGCTGGAACATGTAGTTCCACAGTGCCCCGCTCCAGTTCTCCATCTACTACTACTTTCTCCCGGAACTTCCGCGGCTTGGTTACCCTATCTGCAGAATAGATACTTGAATAGATACAGCTGAGGAACAAGAGATGATCCCATCAGAGCCAGAGAGAGCTCCCCTAAGGCCCTTCTTCATAGTTCACAAAGAGGTAGTGTTTTGTTTTTTAACCTTAATTTTAAAAATTCCTTTCCCCTCCCTCAGCCCTTCATTCGTGATTTTAGAGACTGGCAAACCTCCCTGGTGCTGCAACTGAGAGATACATTTCGGTCGCTAAGTGATTTGGTGCTGGAGTCACACAGGGCTCAGTTAAAATCCTGACCCTTCTATTTACACTAACTCTGTGGACTTTTCAGACCTCATGTGCCTCGCGTCTATATCAGATGTAATGACTCCATTTATCCAAACACTGAGGGCCTGCCGTGTACAAGGCACTGCACTAGGCATAACGTGTACAGTAACAGATGAAACAGACATGGGCCTTGCTCTCAAGGAGTGTATAGTCAGCAGGGCTTATTGTGACGATTAAAGGAAATAATACCAGAAGTTAGTACGTGGCACTCAATAAATGGAAGCTATGATGATCATTTCTCTCATGTTCTCCTCCACAGAGAGGGAACTGAAAGCAGAGGCTAAAGACTGCAGGACCACATTAAAAGACTGCCAATGACTGCCCACCCCCCACCCCCACACATCGTCTTTCCAAGTCCTCACAGTCTAGACCAGAGTTTCTCAACCTCAGCATTACCAATATTTTGGGTGAATGATTCCTAACTGGGGGAGGGATGGGGTTGGTGGAGACCTGTGCATTGAAGGATATTCAGCGGCATCCCTGGCCTCTACCCACTAGATGCCAGTAGCACACCACCAACTCAGGTATGACAACCAAAAATGTCTCCAGACATTGCCAAAAGCCTCTTGGGGCACAAATCACCTCTGATTGATAATCTCTGGTCTAGGGCAAGGAAAGGCAAGAAGATCATAACTGTTGAAAGCTCTAGGAGCAACCTAGGAATTGTGTAAACATCCATAACTTTCCCCACCCTCATTATCTTATCCTGCCGGTGGACATCCAGAGTAACGAGAAGCTCTTGGTGAGGGGAGAATTTCCCCTTCCCTGTGGTCACTCCAGTGGCTACTGCAGAAAATACCATCTCAGAATGAAAATGTTATTCTCAAAAATGTCATGGGCTTCATGCTGCATTCTAATATTCTCTCCCCCTTTTCCCCCCAAGAGTGAACAAGATTTCCAGTGAGGTCAAAAGCTACAAAATTCTGCCAACCTTTTAAAATATTATACTTGGCACCACATGTATGAACCAAATAGATGTTCGATCAAATACAGGGAGACCCAAAATGAGAGATGTTCACAAGCCACAAGATAATTTTTTTTTAAGGTATTGAAACAGGAACTGTCCTTTTTCAGCTGTTAGCTAGGTTGCTTCAGATCTGGGCTTTCCCACTGGGCGTTGGTAACAACCACCCTCCACATTCAACAAGGGACACGTTGGGTAGGGGGAGAAAGGAATTATTTAAAAGAAAATACCTATTCACTCCGAACATCTGTAAGTTGAGGGTAGAAATTATTAGATGGAAAGTTTCTACCACTTGCAAAACCACTTTAAGCTTTAGATCCTAAATTGCTAAGGGCTACCCCAGGAACTTAAAAGAGGTAGTTTTATAACAAATAAAATTCTACCCCATGGGAGGTAAACCTTGTGACATGCAATCAAGGAGAAAAGTACAGACTGAAAATACACATGGGTTCAAGATGGGTTTAAATCCACACATCATAAGCCCTAGCAGGTTATTAAGAGAAAGCAGGATGCTTGGTGCACATGTCTGACCTTTCACAGTTGACCTCCAGATGAATTAACCAACCCTTCTTTTAAAGCTATGGCCAAGAGGGAGTGGAAGAGATGGAAAGTAGTGTTAAAATCACCAAAAAGCCACCTGCATATGTTGAAGAAGAGATGAGATGATGGTGATGGTGGGCAGTGTTAAGCACTGGTTTCTGTACAGAAATACCCAGGCTCTTCTAACAGCAGTTGAAGGTGCCACTTCCTTCTTCCTGCTCCAGCTGACTCCCAGAGTTCTTGCGTGGATACTGGCCACAAGGGCCTCCTACAGCACAAAGCTTGGGGCTCTAGCCTAGAAAAGGATGTCACTCACAAACCATCCTAAGCACCAGCCCAGCCTGTGAGAACCCAGAAGCAGCCACGGCTTCTCTTTTGCAGATAAATCCGAATTGCACTACAAATGCAAATGGGAAAACTGAGGAAGAGCAGGGCTTCTAAAGTCTACTGACAAAAGAACCTGGAATCTTACTCATAGTCTCTGGTTCTTCTGTCCTCTCCCTCAAGGGAGTATCTCACTCAGGGGAGTCTCATTTGATGGTGGAAAAAGTCCTCCAGAGTCCCCCAGCCCTATAACAAACACAGCCTGGATGGGGACAGTCTGCCTTCTGGAGGAAGCAGGCAAAGCTCTCCATTCTTAGGGGTCCTTTCCCTGAACGGTTTACTCAAGGTAAATTTTCAAATGCCTTATTGCAGATTCATGAACAGAGGAGGAGCCTGGTCTGTGTTACATCACTTCTGCAG
>NW_011495018.1:20689595-20696144 GCF_000754665.1 Bison bison bison
GACAGAAAAGAGGAAAAGAGGGGAGGGGGCCCTGAGGTTAAGGTACAAGTCCAAAGTCACTATTAGTGACACCTGGTGCTTAAGAGAACTGCCTTGAAACTGCAGTGCTTACTGTGCAGGGCACTGTTTTCCGAAATTATCCTTAAGGGGGGTGGAGGGGCGGGGGTGGTCGTCAAATAAACAAGGTTGGGAACAGGGTGAGTCCTGAGCTCCTAAATAAGAATCTTAAGAGTTATACATCTTTCCATCCCCCACCCCAGAGTGACAACCGTAGCGTCCTCCTTGCCTCTCCCCTCGGAGCCCAGAAACGTGAAGAGCAGCAGAAAACCTTTTCTTCTGCCGAGTGAGTCAGCCTTGCCTAACTTCATGCGTAAGCTGTCCTCGAGTCAGCGGCAGCTGAGAGCTGCGGGTCTGTGTGCAGCCGAGATAAATTTGGGTCTAGAAGGGATGACGTAATGCTAAATCCGAGAGGTGGCTGCCGCCTCCCAGGGCTCCAGTCGCCAGGGCTGCCGGCTGACATCCCAACCATACGGAAAAGCACCACGACCCAGGTGCCTGAGCTGGGGAGAAAGGGAAAGAAAGGACATGGGGGGTGGGAGGAAATGGCAGGGGGAGGCAGCGGTACTCTGAGATCGCTGAATCTGGAAGTTTGTTGTTTTTTAACTTTGGTTTTCTGGTGAGATCAGGACACTGGCAGAGGCTCAAACAGCTGCACTTGACTTCCATCCTGGCCTATGTCTTCTCTCTTACAAAAGGGCTTCTTACATTTTATTAAATGGCCCTTATAACAGCAGCCTATTTAGGTGATTATAATGAATGTGTTAATCTCTGGAATGTCCTTTTCCTTCTTTTTTTGCATTAACATGGGTCCAAGAAGAGATCTGCATTGCAGGACTTAATTAATATGCACACATAAGATTCTTGCTTACCTCGGAGCACTTCACTTGAGGGTGCAACTGATGGAAGATCTCGCTTCGGCCATCCCCTATGAATATTCCTCCCAATAACATTTCATGGTTTGTTTTCATAGAAGTTTGTATCATTAAGCTTATTCTGCAATCCAGCCTCCATTTTTCAGATGAAAAAACTGAGGCTCAGAGAGGTATGGTAACATACCAAAGCCACACAGCCATCTATCAAACTGATAGAGCAAGGGTTAGGACTCGGTCCTCCAGACTCTCATCCAGGGCTGTCTACCCATCTCCCTAATTCTTTTTCTAGTTGATCTGTGGTTTTAAAAATAAACAGATAAACAAAGTAGAATACATGTTATGGTCTTTTAAATTTTATGGAGCCCCAAGGATTAATCCTCTCAATATCAAGATCGAGTTATATTCCAAGGGGATCCAAAGCCTGTTCTGTTTTGTTTTCTGTTCAAAGGTCTTAGGAAAAGGAAAAATCAACTCCTCTGCTGGTGATGACCACAAGCCATGGGCCCAGCCACACTACCTCATTTTAATTAGAAGACCAGCACAGGTAAATGATCTCTGTTGTATGGAAGTAGCTTCCTTCATTAGGAATGTCTCCTGAATACTTTTTTTCAAATGACATTTCATCTTGTGTTGCTGTGGTCATGTATTATTCTCCTTAATTTGTGATTACAATCCTTTAATACTTATAGATTTTGTGACTTTCAGCCATCTCTGGCATATATATCCTGGTCAGCCATTGTATGTTATTCTTTAAAAGACTGCTCATTCCATGAATGAATATTTTATTTAGAATGTTTGCATCCACATTCAAAAGCCAGAACGCACTGTAATTTTTTGTTGCACTTAACAGGTTTTGTAGGTAATGACCTAGTCTTTCAAAGTTAGATACAACTTGATTTTAAAGCCTTAAAAAAGAAAAGAAAAAAAAAAAAAGATTACCAGAGGCCTTCCCCTGCTGTTAAGAGGATGGCCCACATTCTTACACAGTCCTGGGTAACCCTCCCTCCCCTGGCAGAAGCTTGCCTACAGCGGCCTGACCTCCACTCCTTGACATCACCACTCCTTTCCAAGCAGCAGAAACTTGTGGTGGTCACTCTTAGGACCAGGCCAGACCCTGGACACTGAGTCACACATCCAGCCTTGCTACCTTGTGGCTGTTTTCAGCCTCAGGTACAATAGTTAGAATAAAACACCAGGCCCTTGCTTGCCCAAGGACGTGTGTGATCTCACCATCTCTTCTAACTCCAGCATGCTGATTCCAGGATTCTGGGATTCTCCAGAGATCCAAGAATAACATGCCTCCATTTGCCTATAGCTGCTGCATAATAAGAGCCAACTATGTGTGTGGTGCCACTTGTGCAGTCAATTCATTTAATCCTCAACGTATTCTGAGATTCCTGTTTCTCATTCGAGGCCCAGACAGGTTAAGTGATTTGCCCAAAGTCATACAGGTAGCGAACGGATTCAAACCTGGATTTCCTAACTCTTGGACCCCATAGAGTACATCAGGGTATGTTTTGCCAGACAAGGTCAAACAAAGTTGATTAAGGCAATAGCCTCAATCAGGATAATACCATCCACCTGGAGGCTTTGGAAATGTGTAGGAGTGTCTTTCTTGAGTGTCACCATGACTTGGGAATTTTACTGACATTTAGTGAGTAGGAACCAAGGATGTTAAATCCAGCAATATTCCAGATTAATCTGCTCAAGAGGAACTGTCTCATCAATAGTCCCCTTGTTGATAAGCACTACATCAGAGGGTTAAAGGCAGAGAACTCATCGTTTGTTCAACAAATATTCCTTAAGCCTCTGTTACTCGCTGCACACTAACTTAGATGCCAAAGAGAACAAAGAATAAAACTACTTGTGGTCTCTGTCCTCAAAGTGCTTGCATTCTAGCCTGACAGACCGATGATAAGCAAGTAAAAGCATTGTAAATTGCGATAAGTAGAAATAAGGGAGAAAATAATAAATGAGGGGGAGGATGGTTTAGGTGGATGGAGGGATCAGGGCAATCACAAGGGTGTTTGGCCAGCTCCTCAGACTTTCATAAGCACATAGGTCACCTGAGAATCATGCTAAAATGGAGTTTTGGGTTCAGCAGTTCTGGGGTGGGACCTGGGAGACCCATTTCTGACAAGGTCCTAGGAGACTCCAAGGCTATCCATCTTCAGACCACACTCACGCCAAACAGTAGGGGTGATGGCCATGCAGGGAATTGGGATTTTATTCTAAGTGAGACAGGAAGGAAACTATTGAAGGGCTTTAACCAAGTAAATGATACGAACCCAGTTCTATTTACTTTCACCCTGGCTTCCTAGATCTCGATGGAGGAGAGGAAGAGGTTGGACCAACGCTGTTTGACCAGAACCAGCTGGCCCTCGCTAGTAAGGTGGCAGCCAGGGCCTAAAGTTCGTCTGTGTGGCTCACACTTGCCAAGCACGGGCCAGACCAGTTTCCCTACAAGCTCAGGCACCTTTGGGAAACCTAGTAGAGCCTGACAGGGTGTGGATTCACACCCCGACACCCGAGCATGCAGAGCCTCAGGAGCCCTACTGGTTGGGTGAGTTCCCCAGGGGGTGCCAGGCCAGGTGGTACTGCAAGGGCAAGCAGAACACCCTCGGCAAGTGCCTTGCAGAACAAGGGCCCTGTCTGCTTTGGTCTCAACGCCTGAAGAACCCCAGAAGGCTCTGGCGGTCCTCTCTCTGCTCTAGGATGAATGAGAAGTAAAGTGAGTCACTCCAGGGAGGCCTTCCCCAAGGGGACCCTCAGCCTCATCTTCAAACATTCCACATTCCATGTCTTGCCTCTTGCTCTCTGACACTTCTCTAAGAGCCCTGAAGTCTCCTAGGAAGAAAACCTGGTTTTGAGTCTCAGCCCCACTGTTTGTTAGCAGGTGGCCTTGGGAAAGTTAGCTTGCCTTGCTAAGGCTAAGGCTTTCCTCATCTGTAAAATGAGGATAATGATAGCACCCTCCTATTGGATGAATATCAGGATTTACTATAAAGCACTTAGCGTTGTGCTAGTGCATAGTCACTGCTCATTAAAAAGGCACCATTGTCACTGTTCCTTTGGAAAATAGAGACAACAATACACTTGTCAGCAGCAACCCGCCCCCACCCCGGGGACAGGCTATCAGACTCCCAGGAAGCAGGCAAGTATTATTTATGGATTTCCATTTGCCTGTCACTTGCACTGGAATATAGAACTCAACCTGGAGATCATATACATTGCACTTTGGAAGCACCAAGCAGGGTGCTTGGCTCCTCACAGGTGTTAGAAATTACGTGTTGTTTTGAGCTAAACTTTACAGCTGGTGGAAAAAAGCAAATAAAGTTGTATGCAAGGCACTCAGAATCTTGGGAGTCAAGAAATATAGTAGAGATGGTCAGGTATGGTTGAAGTAAGAAGAGGATAACACAGGACTGTACAGTAGTTCTGGGCCCCTACAGAAATAAAAACAAAGGCTCACGCTTGCCACTCTTGATCAGAAACAGCAGCCCTGGGCATGCCCTCCATTTTGATACAGTGGTATTAAAACGGTCCCAAATCATCTTTATTCAAGTATACTTGCTAATGGTAATAAAAATACAGAGTAAAATATCTCAAATAACAGGTAATCCAAATCCCCTTTTATTAGCTTTAAACATCCCAGTCTTTCTCTCCCTCAGGACACTGTGTTTATCTTTCTAATTTTGCTATGTTTAAATTTCCTCAGCAGACACTGTAGTTGGATATTAGAGAGATGAGGCCAAAGGCATGTTCGATGGGACAGCAGGCATGGTAGAAACATTGGTATGGACAATCCTCCAAGTGCAGAGTGCCCCAATCTGTAAGGAACTAAGAATGGACTGTGTTTATTTACAAGGTTGCTTACACAGTACTTGATTTCCTAGGCTTGGGCAGCTTAAAAAAGGGGGTGGGGGAGAGTCAGATCTGTAAAAATTATAAGGATAAACACAAAACACAAAGGATTTTAAACATCAGGCTGGGGGATGGCAGGGTACATGGAGGGAGCAGAGGGACTAGTCTCTCTGTTTGTTTTTTTTTGAAGCCCAGTATAAATTTTTGTTCTATCTGTAATGATGGCTAGAACCAAAGACACAAAGCCCAAGTCAGATGCAATCCACATTGTTGAGGTTTACTTTAAGACAAGTGAAATTTCTAAAATCTGGCGCTGGAATAGAGTTTAAGTCCACGATGGCAGGGACTGTATCTCTGGGCCCTAGCACAAAGCCTGACATAAAGCAGTGTGTACGCCTTAAATACCAGCTTGATGAATGGATGGATGAACAGACTCACAGAACACATTTAGGGAGAATTCCTGGCATGCAACATAATTCCACATTTTATAAAATTATTTGCCATGGGGGCCTTTGAAAGAGAGGTTCACTAACCTAAATTAAAAAAAAAAAAAAAGAGATCCTATTTACATATATTTCCTGGAGATGTATTGCTCAAAATGAGTGTCACCTGAACTTTCAAAATATTTCACAAGCGAGGGGCCCAGCAGAGCATTCTGCCAAGATGAGGAAGCAAAGAAGGAACCTCCAGCTCAGATGGGTGGTGGCAAATGCCCATTCGTTTTGGCCAGAGAGATCAAGTCAGCTGCTGACAGCTTTAACATCTCCAGCCAGGCCACTCAGGGACAAGAGTATCAGAGAAAATGACTTCCCTTTAGTTTAGCAGAAGAGTCAGAGAGCAGGTGTCGCTCCCGTCGGAATCAAAGCTTCTTCTCACCAGTGGAGCCGGAGCTCCACCCTCCACCCCCAGAGGGAGGGCCCTTTGGGAAGACCTGAATGCCTCCTCCTCAGTTAAGGCTGGAGAGCCTTCCTATCACTGCCATCACCTTGGGTTCCACCCACTCCCCCTACCATAGATGTATAAGAAAATATGTTTTCTAAATGGTGAATTCAAATTATCTTCATTATGAAAGACTATTGAGAATGTTGCAATGACCTTTGCAATAAACAGACACACCCTGCGATCAGTAAACCAGGGTTGAGAATTGCTGACTTTATGAGCACCTGACCTGTAAAACAAAAGCCCAGTTTGGGGCTCTGCCTGGGACCCATTCTCACATCAGGCAGGAGGGAACACAGCCCAGACGGACTTGTTTCTGCCTCTGCTGTGTCGTCTTGGGCAAGCCACTGTCTTTTTCTGGGCCTCAGCCTCCCTGTCTGTATAGTGAAGATGATGGAAGCTCTGTGACCTCTTGGGCTTTTTCTGGCGCTGATGTTCTGTCTTACCACCTGCCTCCTTCAAAAACATAACTGAAAGGGAATGGAAGGAAGAATGGGAAAGGGAAGAGAACTGCTGGTTCAGAAGGCCAGGCTACGGTAAACCTCCCCTCGTTTCTGCCTGCCGAAAATGGCTTTCTTCATTCTGCAGGAAGATTCCCATTTTCTTCTGGGTTATTGCCTTTTATACTTCTTTTTCTGTCTCTCTCTCTTTTTTAACTCAAAAGTCACAAAACCACAACTCACCTCCCCAAAACGGGTCATCTGGAAGCCAGAGCTGTCAGGGCTTAGGTGTGTCATGCCTGGCATACTGGTGGTATCTAAGTGAGGACCAGGCCAGGGCAACCATGTGCTTCTTCTCCAGAAACCCAGTTTAA
>NW_011495018.1:20696517-20748830 GCF_000754665.1 Bison bison bison
GACTTGGAAGAGTAGCAAGAAAGGGGTGGTGTTTCCTAGGAGCCTAAACTTGAGTTAGGGCCAGGAGAGTTGAACAACTCTGAAAAACGAAGACAAAAAAGAAAAAAAAACAAAAAACAAAAAACCCTCTCTGGTTGGCTCTTCTGTCTCCAGCTTCGTTTCTAAACCTTTTCTAAGCAGGGTGTGCTTAGGAAGACCTTGGACAATCAACAAGGTGTTACAAACACCCGCTCTGCTTCGGGTTGTTGGGCGACCTCGAGCAAGTTTCATCTCTCTGGACTTCATTCCTTGACTAGAAAATGCATACACGCCTATACGGTTATATAAAACTGCAGGCTCAGTCCAATCAGAGGTCTAGGTTCAAAACTCAGCTCCACCATTACTATGTGATCTTTGGGCAAGTTACTCAGTTACCCCCTCTGTAAAATGGGAGCAATTAAAGTCCACATGCTCTGTGGTTGTTGTGAAGTTTGGAGGAGATAACACGTCTTTAGCCCCATATTTTACCAAGTATAGTCAATGCTCAGTAAATGGTTGCCAGTGTTGGTATTATGCAGTGCAATTAGTTGCTGCTGCTGCAATGCTGGCACCCTCTTCACTTCCTTCAGTTCTACCTCCAGATTTTGCCAGCCATTCTCAGATGAAAATCTCCATTTCTAACTGTGCCAAATAGGAGTGTATTTTGGTCAAAGAGGGCAGGTAGGTGAGCAGCTCTTGTTCTGTCTTGGATCTGATGGAGCTTCTTTTCCCCCATCAAACCATGAATGACTCAATTCATCTTCTCCAACTTCATAAGGTCCAGATGCTTTTCCTGGTCCCCTCCATAGGGTACCCAGTCCCTGGGAGCTCTGGGACTCTGAAAGCTACAACAGTATCCCCAAAAGTCCACTTCTGGCATTTAGCAATGGGCAGAGATCAAAAAGAGTTGAATCCGGGGAGCATAATTTAGGATGTAGAGGAAACAGAAGCCTAAGTTAAGAATGCTCTTTATACAACTTCACCAAAAACAAATACCTCACTCCACTCCCATCATAAATCAACTTACAGAGTTTTCGGGGCGGGGGTGGGGGGAAGCAATTGCACATCGTAAATGCTCAATACATAATGTGTGGAATGAATGAATGAATGAATCGTAAGATGCCTGCCATGCAGAAATGTGATCTGCATAAACACTAGTTGCTATCAAAGCCCTCAATTTTAGCATAAGTTGCTCCGTAAATAAATAACTGATCCATCTGCAGGGTCACAGCTGATGCAGTTTCAGCTCTCCGGGCCTCACCTACCATCTCTGTATAGGCCCTGATCTTTACAGCCCAGGAGCAGTCTGCATTGATTATGGGAGACATCTTCCCTCCTTGGAAGAGATCAGTTATTTCCAACTCCAAGTCTTCAGAAAGTCTATCATGTGTCCTTTCTGCCTTTCAAACTGATCACTGTGTCATAGCCAATAAATGACAAATCCAAGCAATCAAGGGATGTATATTAATTGTCTCGTGTATGTCCAGTGTTACGCAATGGTTATGAAATACTGTTGAGTGATCTTTTCCCTTAAGATGCTAATCATCTCCCTGTGAGGATAAAGCTAATGTACAGTAAGCAAGTAGAGCTGATTATCAAAGCTCAGAGAAGTGACTACTTATTGAGCACCTACTATATTCCAGGTACTTTAAATGAAGTGCCTCAGTTGTTCAGCAATGGCAGGAGGCTGATGCTATGGTTATCCTCATTTGACAAAAAAAGAAATGAAACCTCAGGTTAGGCAACTTGTGCCCAAGGCCACACAGCCAGTAAGCAGTGAAGGGGTAACTTGGGCCCTGCTCTGGGTGACTGTAAAGCTTTCATTCTCTCATTCATTCCCTGACTTGAGAAATATCCAGGGGAGGCTTCCTGGAGGAGGTGGGATCTGACCTAGGCTTTGAAGCTAGGTTAGACACAGATAATCCCAGGGAAGTAAGAGAATGAGGGCATGCTAGACAGAGGGAAGAGTCTGAGTCAAGCACAGAGGGATGACTGTAAAGGCTGCTTGCTGGTGGACCTGCTGGACGGGAGTAGAGGAGATTAAGTTGGGAAGGCAGGGTGGGGCCAGATGACACCATACAGCCACAGCTTACTCTGTCAGCAGGCAGAGGCTGTTCTTTGGCCTGTCCATGCCCCTAGGAAAGCACCTCACCTTCCAACCCAGGTAATGTACTCCAGAGAGCCACCCAAGGCTTCTACTCGAATTTAATCATTCTTTTCTATCTTAAGCATTGCCCCCAAGCCACCTTCCCTAGACACTGGGAAGCCCTGTTGTGTCCTGTAGATTCCACTTGCCTGCTCAACAACTTTTATGGACAGAACGCCCCTTTGTGAATTAATTTCTTTTTCTCTTTCGTTTTTAACCTTTTCCAAAATAGGAAGTAAATTTTTTTTTTTCAACTAATCAGTCAGTCCTAAATTGCTACCCCTTCACTGGACCCTATGTCAGAGCTTATTTACATATAATTTCTGAACTTGTGATAACAGGGTCACGGGATCCATAATTAATATTTCTGGAGGCTTTTAATTTGAGTTTCTTAGGGATTCACATCAGTTGGAAGTTTGGGAGAATGTACTTGCATCTTCTAGGGAATCCTTGCCTTGCACAGAGCACTCAATGCTGAGTGACTCAATTTGAACACCCCAAGAAAACTCATCATATATACTGAGAATAACTCGGCACTGTGGACACACTTGGTGAGCTCTTCTAGCACGGAAACCTCAACGAGGCAATGAAAAGCAGTTCTGGTGACAATGGAAAATAAGGCAAGCTCCTGCCAAGGAAGTACTTTGCACACAGTAAAAGCGGAACGTGTGGACTCGTGACCAGGGCCTATCGGTGCATTTCGAGAATGTCTCACAGAACCCGAAATGGAGAATTGAGGTTCAATACCCTTCTCGGGGTGAAGAGCGTCCCTTTAAGAAGGGATTGAACCAGCTGGCCGCACTACAGCTCCCAGAGATTTTCTGGCTTGCCTCCAGGCTCCACCCCCTAGTCTCCGGCCTCAGCAACGCGTGACGTCAGAGGAAGCTGAGGCTGTCGATTGGCTGAGCAATGCTGCTAGGTCAAGTCCAGTCAGAGGAAAGAAGTTTGTCTCCATGTGGAAACCATGTGTCTCTCGCTGGGAGGGGTAAGCGGTGGAGGCGGAGAAACTGCGATCAAGTGATTACAGGAGAACTGGCTGAAATGAAAGCGAGGAGGTTGTGCACCTGAGCCGGCCAGTATTGTCGTTTGCAGTAGTGACCTAAACCCAGAAACAAACCTTACCCAACACACAAAACTTGAGTCCCGCCACCATCATAAAAATAAACAGCTAGGGTCCTTGCTTCCTTCCAAAAACCAGGGAGGGACCAGAGAAATGCTGGAATCCTATCGGAAAGCCTAGATTCCCCTCCCTCCCCTAAAGACTGAATGATGTAAGCGTTTCGGAAAGCGGGGATCTGAAGCAAAACAAGCCCCGCGCGCGCGGAGGAACCCTTAGTGCCCGAGCCCGGCGCACGCACGACCCGCCCCCACACTCGCGTTATTGCTGTGCACACGCGGACCGCCGTGACGCGCGGGCATTGTGTGCATCGAGCAGAAAACAACGGCGAGCGCCGCCAGCGCGAAGAAGCACCCCCGATTAAATGAGACAGATGTAGGGCCCGTTGTTTTCCGTACGGGGAGACCTAGACCCGGGCCGGACCGGGGGCGAGAGTGGGAAAAATAAAGTGGCCCCCGTGGGCCGCTCCAGTTTGCAAAGGAGATAATAGAAGGCCCTGTGGACGGTCGCCCCATAGTTTGCTGCAGGTCCCCCTTGCCTGCGTGAGCTCGTGGGGAGGGGGCGAGGGCCTGGAACAGGGTCCCCGCTCTCGGGGAAATCTGGGGGCCGCTGGCATCACGTCATGCTGAGCCAAACAGCGGCTGCGAAAAGAGGCAAGAGAGCTAAAAATACTCCAGCGGGGAGCCGGCCGGAGGAGGAGGGCAACCGGGCGGAGGGGCTGATTATGCACACGAAGTTGAGGGCGCCCAGGTTCCCGATCCCCTCTCGGGGGGTGGCAGCGCGGACGCCTCGGTAAGGGGACCGGGAGGAAGCCCCTTGGCTTCCACGGTCCCCGGAGCCCGGCTCCACTACCTCTGGCCCCGCCCCGTGGCGGGGCAGTCCCGGCCCGGCGCGCCCGGCCCTCTGCTTACGTGACTGGTGGCCACGCCGGAGCCCCGGCACCGGGTAAACAAGGAGGTGGCGGCGGCCGAGGCGGTAGGGGAGCGAGGGTGGGGGCGGCGAGGTGGGGAACAGAGGTCTCCGATTGTCTGCGAGTGCGAGGGGCGGGGGGCGCGGGACGCGGAGGAAGCTCCAGCGGCTTCTCGTACACCCCTCTGTGGAGGTAACCTGGCGTGGGCAAACCAGGTTTGCCACTCACTGCCAAGGTGCCCTTTTTGGGTGCACCCCCCGCCAAAGCCGGCGCCAAGGGACAGACTCGGGGGAATGGGGGACCCGGGCGGCGGGGGGGTGGTTAGAGTAAGAAATCACGCCCCTCCCCCCTCCAACAAAAGCAAACACACCAAACAAAACCACATCTTCACCCACCTCCCCACCAGCTCTGACCCTACAGGCGAAGTCATACTGCCCCCCACCCCACACCCCGATTAATCGCAAACTGATTCGGCTGCAACCGCCGGCGATGCGCCTTTCTCGTAACCCAGGCACCCCGAGAAAACAGGGAGAGAAGAAAAGAAAAGAACGCACCACCAACCTCCCAACACAAATCCTTGTTTTTGCCTTAAGCTACTGCACGATTTCGCTGCCATCACGCGGTTACTTTAACCCCGAAGGCCTGGGGTGTCGGTCAGCTAGGGTGTTTTTGTGTTTGAGGGTGGTTGTTGTGTGTGGAGGGGGGGGTAGGTTGCAAGACCTGACACGTTGCAATCGGACCATTTTTCTCCCTTTCTCTCTCCCCCCCCCCCCCCCTTTCTCTCTCATCTCATTGATCTTCCTACTTGCTCGGACAGATTTTCTCTAGTCTGTCGGTCTGTCCGCCTCGGCCCCTTCCCCCTTCTCGCAGCTATTATTTGTGAGGACCGTGCTGGAGACGCCGCACTCGCGTGCCCCCGTTAGGACGCTGAGGCGACGGCCTGGGGAGGATTGGGGCACCCAGGCAAAAATGAAACAAACAAATACAAAAAAGGAGGCCAGGCCGGGGTGGGGCTCCCAGCACCCCCCGCCGCCGGCAACCATCTCTCTCCACCTGAATATGGGGTGGGGGTGGGGGGAGCAGTAGAAAGCCACCGGGAAGGAATCTGCCTTCCTCGCCCAGAGCGCTCACTCGGGAGCCGTATCCCGGAAAATAAAGAAACAGCACATAACAGCCCACACCTTCTTCCACAACTATTGTTTCCTGCGAGATCCCAAAGTTTCCTTCTCGCTGAGTCCCCCTCGCCAAGTTTCCCGGGCGCAGCACCGCGGGTCCCGGGCGAGCTGGTGGCAGCGCTTGGTTTTGCCGGCCTGTTTCTTTGAGGGGGGGTGGGGGGGTCGGGGCAGGGGGCACCTAGGGCAGCAGAGGCTCAGAGGGACTGTCTCCGTGGACGCGATGGCCTGAGCCCAGCCTTGCAGCGAGAAGAGAGGAAAAAGCAAAGTAGACAGGAGGAAGAAGCAGAGCCGAGCCAGCCGGAGCCCACGCCGTGGAGGGCTGTTTGCTTGTTGTTATCGTTGTCGTGTGTCTATGTGTTTTCTTTCTGGAACCGCCGAGCTCTGCCTACAGTTTCCAACTTTCGTCTTGTAATCCCCACCCCACCCAGGAACGAGCGACAGAAAAACAACACTTGTCTGCCCGAGAAGGCTCCGGAAAAAAAAAAAAAAAGGGAGAGAAAAAAAAAAAAGTAAGAAACGCGACCTCGAAGAGAAGAGCTCTCAGCTCAGTTGTCAGCAAACAACAACACTCCCCCGCTCCTCGGCCCAGCGGTTCTCCCACCCTCCCGGAGACTGACAGACTGACGGACCGACAGCACCCCCCAACCCCCCGCCTACCCCCTGCTCGTCTTTGTTACATCTTTAGAAGCTTTGTGCGTGCGTGTCCTTTCTCCGGTGTCATCGGCTTTACTGCCGAGGGCTGGATGTGAGTGTGTTGGGGAGAGGGGGGCTAAGCAGGCGTCAGGGGTCGCCCAAGTGGGCGAGAAAGAAAGAGCCCGGCGCCGAAGAGGAGCCAGGGCCCCCAAACTTACTTTTGTTTTCTTTCTCGATCTGCTCCAGGTAGCTGGCGGCCTCGAGCAGAATCTGCACGTTCTGCAGAAAAGTGTTGATGTGCTTCTCCATCGAGTTCTCGCTGGTGTTGAAAATGTCCGAGAAGGGGCACCTGAGCTTGGCCCCCGCGGGCTCCTCCGGCTGGGCCGGGGGCTGGGGCGCGGTCACGGCCGGGGGCGCGGCGGGGGCCAGCCCCGCGCCCTCGCAGCGCGCCTCCTTGCGCGGCCGCCCGCGTTTGCCCATGGAGGGACCGCGGGGTCCGCCGAGCTCGTCCTCTTTCGGGGCTGCGCGGCCCGGCCGAGCTCCGGGCCCCGGGGGAGAGCCGGCTGGCTGGAGCAAAGAAGGCGCCGACGCGAGAAGGCGACCTGACTTCCCGAGCCTCGCTGCGTGCTGTTGTGTGTTTGAGTGTGTGTGAGTGTGTGTCGGTCTCGCTGTGGGTCTGTGTGTATGGGAGATTGAATGAACCTACAGGACAGACGGAGGCGCTCTGGCGCCTGGGTCCTAGTGCGAGCCTGTCGCATTCGGACTGGTCAAAATGAAAGGCGGAGACAAGCGAGGCAGGGACCGCCCCCTGCCCGTCCTGGCACACTATCCTGCCTCTCCCCAATGTTATCACATTGTAGAGCGTAATATTTAAACCCAAATGGAAAAAATACTCGAAGGCTCTGAGCGTACCCACAGAAAAACAAACTATTAAACTGTTGTTCTTTTACTTCACGTGAAAATAATACCAGTGCCTGGCACTACATACTAGATTCCAGCGGTAGCTGCTATGACTTAAGAAATAAAAGTCCAATCCAAAAAAATCATACACGTTACCTCAAGTTCTCTCCCCGCAATGGACACACTCCTACACACACACACACACACATGTACACGCACATGCACACACACACAGGCACAGGCATCTGCCTTTACAGGGCCAAGTGAAATCCCCAGGCCACCAAATCCCAGTTACAAATTTACTCACTCTTTCTTTCTCCCTTCAAATGCAGAGTTATTTTCCTGGAAGGGGGAGGAGATGGAAGCGTCTCTCCCCACACTCCTCTTCCCAGCCTTAGTCCAGCTGTGCAAAGCTCACAGTAGGGAGCCTCCACACCTGGCTCTCTTTTATTTTATTTCGCAGAAAGGCGGACGTGGCAGCCCAGGAACTTCCCACCCCTACCCTGGCTGAATTCCACCTTTTGGTTCTGAAGACCCCTACCCTAGGCGACACTGTTCCATTGCCAGTGCAGACCATTCAGGGTCTGCAGGAACCATGGATGCTTTCCAGGCCTGGGAAGTGTGGTGGCAGTCAGGGCCCTTGGGGAGTGCCATAGAGAGGCATTCAAGCCCCAGCTCTGCTGAACACAGACTGGACTGTGTGTGTGCCTGGGCAAGTCCCCTAACCTCTCTCAGCCTGTTTCCCCATCCATGAAACCTCTGATAAGATTCATGAGTTGATTAAATTATATCTGCAGTCAGCACGCTGCCTGGCTCATTGTATGATCTTTTTCTTCCAGTATAGACCCAGATAAGAACCTGAGTCCCCTACTTGGCAGCTAAAAGGAGAAATAAGTTACAGGAAACAAGACTCTTCTGCACTTTGTTGAAAAACATCTGTGCAATAAGCCTATCTAAATATCGTTGCCTTGCAAGGTCTCCTGGAGGTTTCCTCCAGGGAAACCATTTATACAGAAGACACAGTGAATGCTGCCCCCTGGAGTTGTGCAACCCAGCCACCCTGCTTAGAGACAGCTTCACACACACTTGTCAGGAAGACTTTTCCTGGAAATGGAAACTTTTGGAAAAAAGGAGGGAAAGTGTGTTTCTTTGTAAAAAAACACTATGCATGTATGTAAAATAAATACATGCACCCTCACTGAAGTCTTGTGTATTTTTAGACTGCAATAACCTGCTGCTGAATCAGTATTTGGCATTTTAAAGCCAATATATTCCCATTTTAGACCATAATGTAATCATACTACACATATTCCCTGCTCATTTTCCATCTTGATTGATCTCTGCATCCTTTAGCTAGGGTAGAGAAGCAGTTCCTAAAAGCTATGAGATAAAAGTTCACCTTCCCTGGTGGCTCATTCCCTGGTAAGGAATCTGCCTGCAGTGCAGGAGACCTGGGTTCGATCCCTGGGTTGGGAAGATTCCCTGGAGAAGGGAATGGAAACTCACTCCAGTATTCTTGGCTGGAGAATTCCATGGACAGAGGAGACTGGCAGGCTACAGTCCATGGGGTCACAAAGAGTTGGACGTGACTGAGCCACTAACACTTTCACTTCACTTTTTTTCCATCTTCACAACAGCTATTTACTTTTTGTTCTGTTGGAACCACAATCTGAGTTACTCATATTTTAAAGTCTATAAACATCTAAGGACTTTAGGAAGTATAAACAAGTTTTATCCAATGTCATTTTGCAAAAATTGATCTCCCTTGCCCCTGGTGAAAGTGAGACAAAGAACCTTCTAAGCCTAGAAAAAACCTTGGTTTCTGATTCCCTGGTGGAGGTGTGGGCTAAATGTGTACATATACTGTACTTCAATCTGCATGTATACACACCCAGCAAGATAGGCACACCCCACACATGAGTGCCAGGGCAGGGGTAGAGTGTTTTGTCATTATTTATTTATCCCTGTTTCATCTCTCATAGGTCTGTGAGCTTCAGAAAGCCCAGTGGGAATCTTCAAGCTGGGCCACGGATCTGACCAAAGCCAAAATAAACAATGGCTTGAAGAAAATCTACAAAAAAGTGCTGATTTGCACTATTCCCACAGTCAGCCACAGCCCCCACCATCATTCCCATGGAAAACACCACTGCTGGTGCCAAATCAAGTCTTCCCTCCCATCATAGGGGCATTGTTTTTTGTTATTATGTGAGTTCTTAGCATCAGACAATGGCACCACAAGAGACACAGTGGAGGCAGGAGAAATGCCTTTTTGTTTCACAGAATCTAGGCTATTGTGCCCCAGAGTCTCACATACAGTAGAGTTGCATACATTCATTTTGGTAACGTGTTTGGAACGATGAATGTGCTAAAGCTCAAAGGCTCTTCCTTAGTTTTTTTCAGAGCCCAACAAGTGTTAAATCATGTGAGCATCCCTCCTCCCTAACCATTCCCCAATCAATAGATTTCTCTAATAAAGTTGGCTCCAAACGTAAAGAGGGGTGTTTCAGAAGTTATATCACAGGGCAGACTGAGCTGGGTCACAAGCTCAGTGCCATTCCTGATTACCTTTGCTTCCTAGGAGGCATACCCTTTTTCTTTCTCTTGGGCCTTTTATCGTCTGCACTGAGTCTTTATTGCAGAGCACTGGCTTCTCTAATTATGGCGCACGGGGTCCATAGTGTGCAGGCTCAGTAGTTGTGGCATGCAGGCTTCTCTCTAGTTGCAGCGCATGGGCTTAGTTGCCCCATGCCATGTGGGATTAGTTCCCCAACCAGGGATCGAACTCGCATCCTCTGCATTGAAAGGCAGATTCTTAACCACTGGACCACCAGGAAAGTCCCTCTCTGGAGCCTTGATTCCATAAATAAACAGCCCTCTTTGGAAACTTGCTGAGCATATCTGCAGAGAACAGGGAGGGAATGAGAAGGCAGTCAGCCTGTAGGAACATGTGAACTATGTTAAAGGAAAGCAGTGAATTTTTGTGGTGCCCAGTCAGGCCAGCCATGATGTTCCCAAGGACCCTAAATGTCTTGGGTGCCCACTCAGCCTGGGTCACATTTTCTCAACCTTCTGTTTCTTTGCTTGGCCTATTTGGCAATATTTTTCCGACAACCTTATTTGCATATTAAAGCAAAATCATTCTTTATTTGTCCTTCTTCGCCCCCAGACTACACTACACTCTTACATCAAAGGAGTTGTTTTGCCTGTAATTATGTCTTCAGGTACATAGAGTCTGGTTAATTACTGAGGCTGTGATATGAGAGCTTCCCCCAGACCTCCCCATCCTGCATTTGGATGGGATGCCCTTCCCCAGCCTGGACCACTTTGGCTCTCCTGGCCTCCTTAAGCCTGCCCTTCCTCCTCACCTATGCTCCCCTCACTAGCCCTTTCTGCTGAAGCTACCCTCCAACATCTAGCTTTTCCTTGGACCTTGTTAGCACAACCAGTCAGGTTCTTCTCCACTCTTTGACCTGTGGTCTTTGCACTCAGGCTTGGTAAACACCATCAAGAGATCTGTCCCCTGCATTGTCTCTCAAGTCCTAATCCTCAGAGCTTCCCTAGCCAAGTTTTTCCTGGGCACCTTTCCCTTTGGAAAGAGATTGTTGGCAATGATTTGATGAGCTGGCTCAGGACTCCCTCTCTCCTTGGGAGCCTTTATCTTGTCTTTATCTATTAGAAGTGGCTTCAAGGGAAGCCCAGGAGTTTCAGGGTGGCGGTTGGGGGTCGGGGGGGAGGTTAGGAACTGTTAGGCACAAGCAGAATAGCAGGAACTAGAACTGTGGGACTCTGCCTCTCCCACTGGCTCCTGGACAGGCTTAGAAGTGCTGACTAGGCCTCCTTCAACCACTCCCCATGCCCCCACCCCCACCCACACACTCACCAGTGGGTGTAGACATGGGCAGAGGATAAAGAGCCTCCACCCTACATTGGAGCTCACCCGGATGTCATCTACTCCTAGGCATTATCTCTGCTCTTCTGGACTCTGCCCTCCCTTCTCCTGGACCTCTGAGGTTGACAGGCCCTTCCTGTCTCAGGCAGCTCCTGGGCTTCTCCCATGCAATGCCCAGTTCTTAAAGGGTTTGCTAGACTATGAGCTCATCATGGGTAGGGAGCATGACTTGCTCCCCCACCATCCCCAGCCCCTAGCACCTAGCATGGCACAAGCATGGCCCAGAAGAGAGGCTTAGGCCATGAAGGTCAAAGAGATGAATGACCTTTCCTTGCCTGGCTGAACCTTGGTGCTGGCCTTTCCTGGCTTCCTTGCTCCAGCATGGTAAGAAGAGGCATTGAACACTGCAAAACTATTCCTGAGTCATTCACATTAAAATTTAAATATCAAAATGCTGCCTCTGTAGAGTAGCCAGAAACCCATTGAGCCAGATGGTGGAAATTCCCTTCCCCAAAAGTGCAGTGGCCCAGCCACCTTTTCCCCGTTCTTACTGTTGTACATATCTGGGGACAAGATGAGTCTCCAAAACAATAAATTGCCTCTAAAGGAGAATCTTCCAGAATCACCAGGCAATGAAGTCAGTGTCCTGCGACCAAAGTGAGAATCATACAGACCTTACTTTCGTCACACCTTCTTATTCTCTCATGTATCCTGGGGGTGGAGGGCATTCCTACAGCAATCTATTTTCTTTAACGTCTCCATATTTTTTAAAACGAATTAACAAAGATTCCAAATTCAGGTACTTTAAGGTACCAGTGACTGACACCAGCTCAAATATGATCGTTTCCAGAGACATTTGGAATTAAAAGATGACCAATGCCTTAAGCTAAAGGAATACAGCTCTAATGGTGAAATGTTAGGCTTTAGGAGATGGAAGGGGAAAGCAGTATGCAGGTGGCAAAGGAGCTTCCCCCTAATGATGAGCTGGTTGATTATATAAGTCACTCAAAGCCTCAGTCTTCTCATCTGCAAAGTGGGAAGAACAATTTTTGCCTTGCTGAAGGGGTATCTATAAAGGAACTTTGGAAACTGTGAAGTATTGTGCACATGTCAGGATAGTCATGGGCTAAGAGAGTCCTGGAAGATTTTCAGGGAAAACAGAAACAATGGCAAAAAGATGTGAGACTTTGGGGCCATTGCATGGCTCTGTCATTTTGGAGAAATAATCTCACCATCTGCAGGGTCAGGGTTCTCCCCTACAATGGGAGAGTGCCATTGGCATTCAGTCTACCTCTCTCCCCCAGTCTGAAAAGCATCCTCAATTCATCTCCTCCATGTTCAGTAATCACAGATAGGAATGTCACTGTCCATGGGGGTTTGGGATCAACTTGAGAGAAGCAGATGACCACACTGAGCTGGTAAAATTCTAGCCAAAAGTAAAGAAACTGGCAATCTCAGGTCTGGGAAAAACTTTCCTCCCTTTGATTCTCTTTTTTGGAAAACAAACAAGAAACACTTGGAAGAGACCCATTCCTGTCTTCAAAGAGGTCTGGGGGAACAGGAGCCCTGTCTGTGAACCACTGGACTCAGCAATCTGGGAAGCAGCCCCCACAATGGGGGCTACACAAAATCTCCAGGGAGGAAGCAGCCTGGAATGGTGCTGTTTCTAGTTTCTGACCTTTTGCCTGGATGCCTGTCCACCACCCATGCTCTTCTCCCCTCTGAAACCTTTTCTTTCCCTCCCTTCTTTTTTCATCTCTCCTGCCTGAGGCCTGCAGTTTGCACTCTCCCCTTCCTAACCAAGAGCTCAATTCTCTTGGGTGAAAAGGCTGATGGGCACTGAAGTGTGTGTATTTATCAGGGATAACAGACATGTGAGCATGTACTAGACATAGAGATGACTTCATTCCATCAGAAGACATAGTCTCCCACACATCAGTCTTCTCCAAGGTGTCGGGACACAGCAGTGAGCAAAGAGTCCAAACTCCCACCCTCCCAGGACTTATTTCTTATCCAGGTATACACATGACATAGGACCAGTGGGTGTGCATGCAGGTATACATATAGGCACAATCAGGCGCACAAAAACCCTTTACTCCCATGCTTTTCAGGAAATGAAAGGCAAACTCCAAGCTGGAGCCAGAGTAACAGAGATTCATACAGCAGGGCTGTTACATTCTGTTATGCATCATAGAAATATCGTGAGAGACTATGGAAGAGTTTGCCTTCACTGGAAACCCTTTCTCTCTTGCTTATGTGGGAAATTGACTTTCATTTGCATACACTGACCTTTTGTGTGGTTCCATGTAGTAAGGCACACTACATTATGTATGCGAATACTTAAATTTAAAAAAAATTTCATGTTATTCTAATTCATAGAGTTCTAAAAAATCTCACAGTCGTGTGTAGCCTGCCAAAGAGTCACGTCAAAACAACTGTCTAAAATTACAAGTTACCTGGAAAAGTCAGAAACGTAATCAGAGGCTATTTCCATATAACTACACCCTAAAAACACCCATCCCAGACAGGCAGGCACATGAGAATAACATGTTGGCATATAGTCACAAGAATCTGCCCTAGACTTTTGATTCTTAATTGCATCATCATTAATGTAAAATTGAGTAGAAAATCCCAAATACAGAGGCTAGAATTTGGACATTTTTCTCCATTTCCTGGTTCACTGGGAGAACTGGACTCTGTCAGATCTTAGTCTGAATGTTAAGGGCATGTCTGTTCATCCTGTTAGTTTTTCATACTTTGGATGTGAGCGCTTTTAAGTGCACTGTACATACATGTAATGTGCTTCTGTATTTTGTTAGAGACACCGTAAGTATAATAGCTAGTATTCACGGAATGCTTCAAGCCCTGTTCTCCATGCGTAATTTTTAATTTTATTTTATTTCATCCTCAAAACAACTCCAAAAGCTATTGTCATCACTCCCATTTTACAGATGAAGAAACGGAGGCTGAGAGAAAATGAGTGCTTTGTCTCAGATGGGACAGCGAGCAAGTGCCAGGGCTAGGGTGCTCGCTGGTCTCCAGCCGACGAACGCAGCAGGATGCTCCTTCTTCCTGTTTATAACCCACTTACCTTCATCCAGTTCTGTCCAGGCACGTGGGTTGGGTATGAGTTTATGTAATCTCACTAGCTGGGTTTATGTACGTAACAAGGGCGCTTGTGGCAAATCCTCATTAGATTATAGACTGAACATTTCTCCAGGAAAGGAAACCTGGATTCTCCCTTCCTACACTGTGAGTTCTTCCACAGCTTCCACGGCCTCCCCTGCAGTGCCTAGTAAGTGCCTTGCATAAAATAATAAAATAGAATTCCGTGGACAAAGGAGCCTGGCAGGTTACAGTCCATGGGATTGCAAAGAGTCGGACACGACTGAGCAACAATCACTCATAAAACAACTGTGCAATACACCTTGTTCAGGGACTTCTCTAGTGGTCCAGGGGCCAAGACTGCACACTTCCAATGCAGGGGGCGCAGGTTCCATCCCTCATTCGGGAGTTAAGATCCCACATTCCATGTGGCACGCCCTTCCCCCAAAAAAACCACACACATGTTGTTCAATTACTAGGAACTTTGTTCTGGATCAAATCAGGTGCAGGCAGCACCTTTAGTGTTGTTTATCAGACATTGTCAAGCTTCCACTGGCGGCCAAGCTAACTTCTCATGATCTGTCCACCCTTTCCCACAATTAGCCTCACTGCTGGGCTAGAGGACAGACACCATGCCACAGAAGGTCCTAAGAAAACATATATTGGCCACCCACCCCAGAGGTTGCAAAGCTGAATGCAATATGCAAGTGCACTTAGAAGGATTGTTGGTCACGTAGGGAAGAGGTTCTCAGCCTGGGCTTGTGCCTTAGAATGACCTGGAGATAGAATTGCCAGATTTATGCAATGAAAACACAGGTATGCACATTTTAATTTGAATTTCAGATAAACAGCAAATGATATTTTAGTATAAGTATGACCCATGCAACTTGGGGGACAAGTGTGTGTGTGTGTGTGTGTGAAGTTGATGGGTCATGTCTGACTCTTTGCGACCCTATGGACTGTAGCTCCTCTGTCCATGGGATTCTCTAGGCAAGAATACTGGTGTAGGTTGCCACGCCCTTCTCCAGGGCATCTTCCTGATGGAACCCGAATCTCTTACATCTCCTGCATTGGTGGATGGGTTCTTTACCACTAGTGCTGCCTGGGAAGCTCCAGTTTGGGGGACATGCTTATGCTATTTGTTGTTCATCTGAAATTCAACTTTAACTGAGTGTCTTGTGTTTTATCCAGCAACTTAACTGGAGAGCTTAACCTAGTCAACTAAATTAGGTCTCTGGAAATGGGGTTCAGATACCAATAATTTAAGATTTCCTAGGTGATTCTTCTGTGCAACTGGACTTGAGAATCACTGATAGAAGGGACCTAATATGCTGGAAGGCAAAGGAGGGGGAGTGGGGTTTGGCTTAGGGTATGTAACCCCTGAGCAGAAAGTGGTAGAGACATGTGACAAACTTCACTTACCCAAGGGTCTGCTTCCAGGCCACATTCCAGCTGCCAAGCACTGGAGTGTGCAGCCAGCATCATGTCTCCAGAGCCACACCGGGGGCCCCAGCACCATTTCCAAGGAGCTTGGTGCCCTCCAAAGGCACCAGTCTTCCCTCTACCACCTCCACCCTGATGCAGCAGAGCTAGCAGGCATCAAATTTTATTTCCTGTGTGTATCTGAATTCAGCAGGCACCCAAATTTCAACTATGACTTGAGGAACTCAGAGTATAATCTGCCTGTGAGAAGTGACACATCACACGGGTTAAAAGCCTGGGGTTTAATGCTAAGTAGAGATGGGTTCGAATTCTGTTTCTGTCATTTTCTCATATATATGTTTGTGCAAGTTACATAACCTCTCTGAATCTCAGTTTTTCATCTGCAGATGGAACTGACAATTATACTTACCTCACAAGTTCATTGTGAGGCTCAAATGAGATAATGCCTGTAAAGTGCCCGATGCCTAGTATGGAGGAAACATCCAATAAGTGGTGGTTTAGTCGCTAAGTTGTGTCCAACTCTTACCACCCCACTGACTGTAGCCTGCCAGGCTCCTCTGTCCATGGGATTCTCCAGGCAAGAATACTGGCATGGGTTGCCATTTCCACCTCCAGGGGATCTTCCCGACCCAGGGATCAAACCCTGGTCTCCTGCGTTGCAGATTCTTTACCATCTGAGCTACAACGTAGCTGTTGTTTCATAGCTTCTACCTCTCCCAGATGGGCCTGTAGAGCTTCCTCTCCCAAAGCTTGGCAGCAAAAAATCATACAGGTGGGGCTACAGTCCTGTCTGACCTAGAGCTCCCCAAGGAGTCCAGCACACGAGCTCAGACCCTCTTGTTCTCAGCCTTCTGGCTTTGAGCCCTTAACCAAGCCTTGTAAGATAGGATTACTCATGCCAAAGAGAAAGGCGGATTGCACAAAAATGACCTGACTCCCTGAATTCCACTTATGACTTTGTCACTGACCAATCATGATCTTGGGCAGGTCATTGCACATTTCTAAGTTTCTTCACCTATCAAATAGATATAGGTCAGACAGTCACATCTAGCCATAGTGCCCTGTGATCAGCTTGCTTGTAGAAATTCTGGCCCTGAGTCCCTAGCCACTCTCCTCAGAGAGTTAAGATTCTTTTTTACCTGTTCCCAGGCTTCTGAAGTAGAGATTCAGGGTTCAAGCAGGACAGAGAGCTCTGAGTTGTGGACTTCCTGCCTTCTCATTAGCTACATACATACTCCGCTAAAAAGTTCAATATATACTCTTTATATTTTCCCTTCAAATAATGGAGGGAAACTTCAGTATTTATTCTGTCTTTTGTCCTTTTTAAAGATGAGTCCAGACTCTCCACCACTGGTGTTGCCAAAGTCCACGGGTACAAATAGAACTGAAATGTGAAGGGGTGATTTTAAGGGTGTCATTCAAAAGCTAAAGTGCCCCCTCCAACTGGAACACCCTAGATACACCTGTCCTTTTTCTCTTAGGTAATCCCTTACTAATCCTTTTTCAAATTTCACCTGCCACTGAGAGTCCACTGCTGTTGTCATTTTTAAAGGACAAACCTGTTTTTCAAGTGATAATTGCACTGGCCATCTGTCTCCATTAGCCATCCCCCACCCACCGTCTTTCTCCAACCCCTAAATAACTGAAATAATAGTACAATAAAAGAATCTGGTTGCAACAGACAGCATTTTGTCCATGTGTGTTCAATACAGGATGGACCTATAAATACACCGAGTTACAACAGAAAAATCTTCTTGGTTTCCCCAAGTTTTCTTGGCTCAGAGCTAGAGAAACAGTAGACTCTCATCTCTGATGAAGAAGATCGTTTTATTAGTGTGGATCCCAAGGATTGGTTGTATTACTTTTTTACAAGGGGACATAATTGGCTAACATCCATGCTGATGGATAGTCTGAGAACACGCCTATCTCCATTAGCGCTTGAGATAAAGTCCTAATCAAAGTGGTCATGAACTTCTTTTGAAGTTGCACAGGAAATCTCTGGGAAACATGGTTTAAAAGACTCTAGTTCAAAGGAAACTCCTCCTTTATTAATAATATTCAGAGATTTTTTTCCTGATTTGGTTTTGGTAACTTGCTGTGCTGAAAGAAACAAAATAAGAACTGGGGCACTGTTTCTGGGAAATCCAACCCAAAAGGCTGGGAGTGGTTGCAGATAATTAATCTGGGGGGACTTTGTCAGCAACCTTGCAGTTTGGGCATGGTGAAGCAAGTCTCAGTAGCTGGTCATTTTGTTATTTTTTAAGACAGCCATCCTGGGTATGAAGCTATATTCACCTCCTCCCTTTGAACTATCAAAATGTAACATCCTTTGATGGGGTTAATTTTACTCTGATTACAGATTTACCCAGAGAGGATCCTTGTATAGTTCAAGACTGATTATCCCTTTGGAAAGAGAGTCACGAAATATCTCATGAAGATATTCTAATAGCAAAAGATTTTGATCACTTAAAAGTGTTGGTAAATTATGCTAGAAGTTAGCGTGATACTTAAATTTCAGTGGGTTTTTTGCTTTTGTTAAGAGATGTAAGTAAACACAGTGAGGAAAGAATTTCCACTTCTAAGAAGATGAGGTAGACATAAATCTTCTCTATTCTTTCTACTAAACACAATTAAAATCCTTGGGCATTATGTATATAGCAAATAGAAGAAAACTCTTAGAGGTACAGAGAGAGAGGCAGACCAGCTAGGGATCTCAGGACCCAAGGAACAACACAGTGGTGAAGTCTCTGTGTTTTATTTTTGCCTCGTTTATCCCAGACTTGGAGTTGAAGAAGCTAGTGCAGACAAGAAAAAAGAGAGAGAGAGACAAACAAAAGTCTGTCGTCTCTAGCCAAATGATCAGGAAAGGGGTAGCCTAATAAGACAAAAAAACTTCTGGATAATAACCACTCTGCTTTAGCCAAACACCACAGAAAAACTGTGACCACACCCACACTCACACCAGTAAAGGTCATCTGGGGAGAATAGACTTCCATCCTAGCTAGGCTGTAACAAGGCTCCCCGACATCCTCTGCCAAAATGGTCCCAGAAAAGGCAGAACAGAGAGCCAGGACTTTCCCCCTACCAGCTGGTGAAAAGGACCCCTCTCCTGCAGTGTTAGTGTAGATCACATGGGGAATTCCTGTCTGCACAGCTTAACAAAAGGGCATCCTTATCAGGTGTCAAATGGACTGAGAGGGGAATCTGGACTCCAATCTCCGCAGAGTGGTAACAAGGCAGTGCCCTGCCTCTCTCTCTTCTCCTGCCACAGCCGTGTCAAAGAAAATCACAGGAAACAGAGGTTTAAATAAGATGCAGAGTCTTATAATATGAAGATGACCAAGCTTCAACAGAAAAATCACTCATCATTCTAAGAACCAGGAAGATCTCACATCAAGTGGAAAAAGACAATCAAAGGATGCCAATATCCAGATAACAGAGAAATAGCCATGATGAAAGTAGTTCAAGGAACAATCAAAATGCTTGAAACAAATTAAACAATGGAAAGGCTCAGCACAGAAATCAAAGATCTACAAAAGAACCAACAGAGTTTTAGAACTAAAATCACAATAACCAAAATAGAAAGCTCAGTAGATGGGCTCAACAGCAGAATGGAGGGGACAGGAGAAATAATGAGTGATTTAGAAGATGGTACAGTAGAGATTATCCTGTCCGAACAACTGAGAGAAAATAGGATGGAAAAAAAGAAGAAGAGAGACTCAGAACATGGGACTAGAGAAAATCATCGCAGATTAAAGTCAGTGGAATCCCAGAAGGAGAGGAGAAAGAGGGCAAAGCTGGAAAAAAAAAACTTGAAGAAATAATGATTGAGAACTCCCTGAGTTTGTTAAGACATAAACACTGATTCAAGAAGCTGAGTGAATCCCAGACAAGATAAATTCAAAGAAATCCATGACAAGACATACCATAATTAAATTTCTGACAACTAAAAACAAAAAAAAAAATCTTGAAAGCGGCCAGAAAAAAAAGTGTAGATGTAAACAAGATTATTCTAAAATTTGTATGGAAAGGCAAGTGTAAAAGCTGAAAACATAAAAACTCTAGAAGAAAACATAAGGAAAATGCTCCTTGACTTTGACCTTAACAATGATTTTTTGATATGACACTGAAAGTGCAAGTAACAAAAGCAAAAATAAACAAGTACATTAAACTGAAAAGCTTTTGCATAACAAAGGAAGCAATCAACAAAATGAAAAGGCAACCTACAGAGTGGGAGAAATTATTTGCAAATTGTACATCCATAAGGTGTTAATACCCAAAATATATAAAGAACTCTTATATCTCAAGAGCAAAGAAAAAAGAATCTAATTTTTAAATGGGCAAATGCCCTAAATACACATTTTTTCGATGAAGATAGCCAACAGGTACACAAAAAGCGCTCAACATCACTAATCATCAAGGAAATGCAAATCGAAACCACGATAAGATCTTATCTCATACCTTTTAGAATACGTGCTAAAAGTCAGTTGCATCTGATTTTTTGTGACCCCATGGACTGTAGACAGCCAGGCTCCTCTGTCCATGGGATTCTCCAGGCAAAAATACTGGAATGGGTTGCCATTCCTTTCTCCAGGGCATCTTCCTGACTCAGGGATCTCTTATGTCTCCTGCATTGGCAGGCAGGTTCTTTAGCAGGTTCTTTACTAGTGCCGCTGTTTAGAATGGCTATTACCAAAAAGATAACAAGTGCTGGTGAGGATGTAAAAAAAAGAGAATTCATGTGCACTGTTGATGGGGAATGTAAATTGGTATAGCCACTATAATGGTATGAAAGTTCCTTAAGAAATTAAAAATAGAATTATGATACAATCCAGCAATTCCATTCCTGGGTATATATCTGAAGGAAATGAAATCACTATCTCAAAGAGGTATCTGTACTCCATGTTCATTGCAGCATTATTTACAATAGCCGAGGCATGAAAACAACTTAGGTGGTCATCAACAGATGAATGGATCAAGAAAATGTGAAACACACACACATATACAGTAGAATATTATTCAGTCATAAAAAGAAGGAAATCCTGCCATCTGCAACCACATGGGTAAATCACATGAGGGCATTATGCTAAGTGAAATAAGTCAGAGAAAGACAAATACTGTATGATCTCTCTTACATGTGGATCTAAAACAAACAGAACAAAAAACCAAGAGCACCTGAACCCACAGAAACAGAGTAGATCAGTGGTTGCCAGAGGCAAGGTTGGGGAAAATGGGTGAACGTGATCAAAGAGTGCAGACTTCCAGCTATAAACGAATAAGTTCCAGGGATCTGATTACAGCAGGGTGACTATAGTTAATAATACTGTATTATATTCTTGAAAGTTGCTAAGAAAACAGATCTTAGAAGTACTTACCAAACATACACACAAAAAGGTAACTATGTGAGGTGATAAGTTAGTTAACCTGATGGTGGCAACCATTTCACAATACATATGTGTATGAAATCATCACATTACATGCCTTAAATTTATACAGTCTTATGTCAATTACATCTCCATAAAACTGGGAAAAGAGAACCATAAACATACACGCTGACAAGTTTCTTGTTAAAATGCTGCTGCTGCTGCTGCTGCTGCTGCTAAGTCGCTTCAGTGGTGTCCGACTCTGTGCGACCCCATAGACAGCAGCCCACCAGGCTCCCCCGTCCCTGGGATTCTCCAGGCAAGAACACTGGAGTGGGTTGCCATTTCCTTCTCCAATGCATGAAAGGGAAAAGGGAAAGTGAAGTTGCTCAGTCGTGTCTGATTACATTGGGGGAAACAATAAACAAGTAAATGGGATCCATAATTGTATTAAAATAAAATATTTAATTAAAAAGTAGGGGGAAGGGATTAGAGTTAGCCTTAGAAGATACAGCCGTGTCCCCCATCCTTAAATACAAAAGATACGTATGTCAAATGTGGGGGCCACATGGCAGTCTGGCTGAGGAGACACTGTCTGCCCAGAATCAGAATCTAGCACATGTCCAGACAATTGCCTGAAGGAGACATGATTATAGAAAAGATAGCCTGGCAATTGGTAACGTGTGTCCTGGGGCCCAGGTAAGGTCATGGGCATTGTCCTTGGGAGATCAGATTGCAGATGAGATTCAGAGGCAAGTGGAGCTTGCCAGGTTGCTCTCTCAACTTGCCTCTCCTCCTTCCCAGCTCTCTCAGTAGCTCTCTCAGTCCTCCAGCCATCTGGCTTGAATTGCTTTTGGTCTTTTTTTCCCCATCAACTTAAAAAACTTCAAGTAAATAACACAAAATGCAGAGAAGAAAATAAGATAATAAACCCCATCAAAATCCCAGCTGCTACTTACAATATCTTGGTTGATGTGCTGTGTGCTCAGTCACTCAGTCGTGTTTGACTCTTTGTGACTCCCATGGACTGTAGCCCCCCAGGCTTCTCTGTCTTTGGCATTTTCCAGGCAAGAATATTGGAATCGGTTGCCATTTCCATCTCCAGTCTTGGTTGATATATACACACAAATACACCTACTCTATCCACTTCAGGCCCTTAATTTGTACCACCCTTCCCTCCCGGGCATGTTAAGTGATAAAGCTAAATTATCATAATGCAGAAACATCCTGCATAAGGTCCTATATTACATATGCCTCTAGCAAGATCTTCCCTAAAAGAATATTCTCCCAAGCTACCTTATATAAATATATGTACACTTTTTATTTTAATAAAAAATGAGATCATACTGTACAGGCTGTTTTGTAACCTCTTTTTCACTCAATAATGAATCATGAACATCTTTCCAGGTCAACAAATACGCTTTTACAATATTTTAATGGCTACACAATATTCCATTGTATGACTGTACCATAATTTATTTAACCAGCCTCCCAATTGTAGGCATTTAAATTATTTCCAAATATTTTTTGCTGCTGTAAACAATGTCGCAATAAACATCCTGGAACAAAATCTTAGTCCTTAATTATTTCCTTAGGATACATTCCTGGAAGGGAATAGCTGGGTATATGTTTGCACATTTTTAAGGTTATAAAAGATTTTGTCAAATTGCCCTGCAGTTAATTTGCTCCCTGTCTCTGCATACGAAAATATCCCACCCCCTCTCCCCAATACACATGCAGCATCACCATCACTTGGGTGCCATTCTGATTTTCAAGGAGCTGCCAATAGTTTCCTGATCAGTTCTTAACTGATGCCAAAGGTTTAGGCTGATGACAAACTTCAGATCTTTCCACGGCAATTTGCATTTTAGATGCAGGTACCTGAGGTGGGTGGTGTGGCTCCTTTCATGGACCCGCCTCTGTAACATCTGCTCTAGCACTCAGAGATCAGAGGAGGTACCTTTGGGCTGTCCCTGACTATTACTCACCACACTGGAGGGCAGTTTGCTGTGAGCACCCCTCTGTCCCTCCCCTTTTGGGAAGGAGTGAGTCCATTCAAAACCAGCTGAACCTAAGTCTCTCAAGGTGGGTACCTTGAGACCAGGACAGGCACATACTGTCTCTACTTCCAGGATTATCAACTTCAGGAATGGCAGCACCTGCTTGTAACCCAGTTCTGGTTTCCAATTCCGCACAGAATCATCTGCAGCTTGCCATCCTCCCCCAAAGTGGGCACTCGGTCCACGTCCCTGAGAATCTGACCAGGCTACCTGTGAGCCATGTGTTGAGAGAAGAGCATTGGTTCTTTTTTAAAAATCTTATTTATTTGTTCATTTTCTTTTTTGTTGCGCTGGGTCTGTTACTGCTCACAGGCTTCCTCTATCTGCAGCAAGTGGGGGCACCTCACTAGTTGCCATGTGTGGGCTTCTCCTTGCAATAGCTCCCCCCGTTGTAGAGTTCGGTCTCTAGAGAGTGGGCTCAGCAGTTGTGGAGCACGGGCTTAGTTGCCTCGTGGTATGTGGGATCTTCCTGGACTAGGGATTGAACCCGTACCCCTGCATTGGCAGGTGGCTTCTTACCTACTGGACCACCAGGGAAGTTCCAGAGCATTGGTTCTGAAACCAAGGAAATGGGGGTCTTGGGTCCCAACTCTCCAGCAGGGAAGCTGGGAATCGGGAATAAAAACCTCTTCCCTCTATGTCATCCATCCTGATAACTGGGAGAAGGGATGTCCTGTTTCATGTTTCTTGCAACCTAGCAGGACTGGACAATGGGAAAATGTCTGGTGAGAAAGCAGACTTGGAGCCCTCAGGACGCGCTCATCCTGTGTTTATTATTATTGTTATCCTTAATAGTCGCAGAGTGCCAAAGAATTGATGCTTTTGAACTGTGGTGTTGGAGAAGACACTTGAGAGTCCCTTGGACTGCAAGGAGATCCAACAAGTCCATTCTAGAGGAAATAAGTCCTGGGTGTTCATTGGAAGGACTAATGCAAAAGCTGAAACTCCAATACTTTGGCCACCTCATGCGAAGAGTTGACTCATTGGAAAAGACCCTGATGCTGGGACGGATTGGGGGCAGGAGGAGAAGGGGACGACAGAGGATGAAGTGGCTGGATGGCATCACCAACTCGATGGATGTGAGTTTGAGTGAACTCCTGGGGTTGGTGATGGACAGGGAGGCCTGGCGTGCTGCGATTCATGGGGTCGCAAAGAGTTGGACACGACTGAGCGACTGAACTAAACTGAGCTGATACCAAGTGCTGCCCACCGTGGGCCAGACACGTACAGCTTAACAGATAATTAGCTCATTTAATCTTAACAAACCCTGAGAGGTAAGTACCAGCATTATCCCCATTTTACTGACAAGGCCCATAAAGGTCAAGAGACTGCCCACGTCCCACAGCTGATTAGTGAGGGAGCTGGAAATCTGACCCAGGTGGCGTGACCCCAGAGCCCATGTTCTTAGCCACCATGCAGAACTGCCCGTATAGTTATCACACTGCCACCAGCCACTGAGCAGATGCACTGGGTATCTGGCACAGTGCTGAGAACTTGAAACACAGAGTCTCACTTGATCTCCCCCACCTTTGGTGAAGTGGGGATGACAGTCGCTGGTTTACAGATGAATAAACTGAGGTCCTGACAGATCTGACGGCTCGTCCCAGGGCCAGGAGAGCCCTGAGCATAATCCCACACCACTTCTGCAGTGGCTCGCGGAGCCATGATTAGCAATGACCGTGGCACGCCAGGACAGCATCTGTGTACTCGCTCCCCAGGACCCCTGGCAAACACCGCCGCTCCCACTGCTCCCTGGCTTATCTCCTAATTAAGCATTTTGTCAGCGCAAGTGGTGTTTTGTCCTCAAAACAGAACTCCTCTTTCCAACAGAAGAAAGCAATTTCCTCCATGTCAAAGTTGCCAATATCTTTTCATTGTTGTTTCCTGGAGTGGGGGCCGAGGTGACACATCGGCACACAGCCCTCCCAGCCCCTCCAGCCTTCCTAAGGGCTCTGGGCTTATCTGCAGGTGTGGTGTCAGTTTTCAAGGCCAGCAGGCTTTCCAAATTTGTAGAGAAGAGAAGGGAGCGCGTTTGGGCCCTGGCTCTGTTTGGGATGCCAGTCCAAACTTGCAACTGAAGCAGCCTTTAAGAACCGATGGAATCTCCCCGCACCAGGATCTGTGTTCTGAGACCAGCCTTGGGGGTCTCAGGGTCCTTTTTTAATCTAAAAGTTATATATTTCTATGCATAAAAGTTATATGTTTCAAACACATTTGAAATGATAAAGAAGTAAATAGTGTAAACAGTACAATTCTCATTCATACTATCATATCCCCCCCCATCACTTACCACAGTCTTTCCAGGTTTTTCTTCATACATTTGCATTCATCTGTGCAAACATAAATATATTACATTTTATAGATGTGTACTTTTCATGCACAAAATAATATAAGTTGTGATTATTCTTCACATAAAAATATATCTTGTTCTTTCCATCCTTTTGAATGTGTGTATGTGTTCAGTCGCTCAGTTGTGTCTGACTCTTTGCAACCCTATGGACTATAACCTGCTAGGTTCCTCTGTCCATGGAATTTTCCTGGCAAGAATACTGGAGTGGGTTGTCACTTCCTCCTTCAGAGGATCTTCCCCACTCAGGGATCGAATCCATGTCTCCTGCATTGCAGGCAGAATCTTTGCTGCTGAGCCACCAGGGAAGCCCATTCTTTTGAATAGCTATGTAGAATTCAGTGATATGGATGTGACCTCCACCCTCTCTGTTTTATTTCATAATTAAATGGTTATTTTTATTTTGAAAGGGAAATACATACATGGAAAAATTCAAACAGTGCAAAGAGATGTATGTGATGCCTATCTTGTCCACTGAAATATACCTGACACCTAAAATGTTATTTGATACATAGTGACCCAGTACATGAAGGACGTCTCCCCCACTACTCCTCGACCACCACTCCCGGTCGCTTGGTTTCCTGTGTGTCCTTCTGAAGATATTCTGTGCACACACACAAGCATAGCTGTCAAGACTGTTTGTGATTTAAACCACAAGGGGGAATTCACAAGCAGTCCCTCGCTGCCCACTTTCTTCCCTCCTCCAATCTCCATGCAAATTGGCAGAGGGCAGGGCTTTGAGGGAGAGAAATAACAGTTCATGTGAGTGCTGGCGTGTGCTGGTCATCCCACATGTGAAAGATTGGGTGGAAGGAGTTGTGGCTTCGGTGTTAGGAATGTAGATTGGATGCCAGCCTCCAAGACCGACTTCATAGCTGCTTCAGGGGTAAAGGACCACACAGGGTTGTTCTACAGAAGCCATGAGAGTGTGTGTATGAAAGCCACAGACACATGGTCAGCACGCAACCAGCTGGAACAGGTGACAGGATGTCGGTGAGCTGTGCTATGTCCTGCCCTGATGTGGAGGAGTCCAGTTTTTCCAGGAAGTAGGGGAGAAGTCAAAGTTTTACTTCTCTGAAATCACATGAGCCATTAGAGCAATCTATTTTTAAACCGTGGTTTACTGCCATTAATTAGTTAATTAAGACTATATTTGAGGAGTTACCAGGCACTGGGCATTGCCCTAGATGCTTGAGATATAAAGAAGGAAAAGTTTAGGTGCCAGGATCTCTGGTTCTATTAGGAAAGAAAGACCAGCCTTTCAAACATTTGTTTCTTGAGAGCCTACTCCAGTATAAAGGATGCAGCAGTGAACAAAACAGACAAAAATGCATAGAACCTACCTTAGAAGCTCAAATAAAGGGAGATAGACACACAGAGCCTGGGAGAGGGGTCAGCTAGGTTAGCCTGAAGCTGTACATAGAGACAACACTTGAGATCAGTCTTGAAGGACAAGGGGAAATTCACAAGCAGCCCAAAGGGGAAGAGCATTTGAGTCAGAGGGAACAGCCTTTGCAAAGGCACAGAGGTGTGAAAGAGTATGGCATGTCTAAGGAATGTCTGACTGGCTGGAGGACTGAGGGGCTGGGCAGGTGAAGGGGGCATGACCAGGAGAGGAGGTTGGCAAAGTAGGTCAGGAAAGACCACAGCCCTGTATTACTCTCCTATCACACTTTGCACTTGGCGGCTTAAAACAATACACATTTATTATCTCATGGATCTTGAGATCAGAAATCTAAAATGGATCTTACTGGGCTAAAATCAAGGTGCCTGCAGGACTCTATTTCTTCTGGGGGCTCTAGGGGACAATCCATTTCCTTGACTCTTCAAGCCTCTAGAGGCTGCCTACATTTCTTGGCCTGTCGCCCCCTCTCCATCTTCAAAGCTGGCAGTGTAGCATCTCCAAATCACTTTCTCTTTTATTCTCCCTTGCTTCCCTTTTCCACATATAAGGAGCCCTGTGGTTATATTGGGTTCAGTTGGATAATCTAGGCTACTTGCCTCATCTCTGGATCCCCAGCTTCATCATAGCTGCAGCGTTCCTTTCTCCATGTTTGGGTAACTTATCACAGGTCCCAGGGCCTAGGAGGTGGACCCTGTAGGATGAGTCCTATATTCTGCCCACCCCAGGCCTTTGAATGAAACCATGTCAGAGCCTAAGACCTGGCTGAGTCATAGACGGAGCCCTGTTTGTAACACTGGGGTTTTGGAGAGCTCGTGTTGGTGGGCAGTGGGGAGGATAAGCCTAGGTCAAGAGGCTGCATCAATGGTCCGGGAGAAAGAAAGGGGCTCCAAATGAAGCAAGTGGAGTGGATAGTGGACTTGAGAGGAGATGTGGAGAACTTGGGAAAGATCTTCCTAGAAGCCTAGTGCAGGACAGAAAAGGAAGACAGGGCTGAGGGAAGATGTTTCTTGTATTTGCTTGTTGGTTGGTATTGTTTTATCTTTTAAGATAAAATGAAGTGCCTAAGTGTGATATTTTTGCTGTGGGCACCAGGCGATGAATGAGAAGGGAGATTTTGAGAAATTTAAGATCAAACTACTGCTGCTGCTGCTGCTAAGTCACTTCAATCGTGTCCGACTCTGTGTGACCCCATAGACAGCAGCCCACCAGGCTCCCCTGTCCCTGGGATTCTCCAGGCAAGAACACTGGAGTGGGTTGCCATTTCCTTCTCCAATGCATGAAAGGGAAAAGTGAAAGTGAAGTAGCTCAGTCGTGTCCGACCCTCAGCGACCCCACGGACTGCAGCCTTCCAGGCTCCTCCATCCATGGGATTTTCCAGGCAGAAATACTGGAGTGGGATGCCATTGCCTTCTCCGAAGATCAAACTAAGTAGTATGTAAATTTTAACTTGAAAACTTGTGTTTGCTGGGTCTCTCAGTTGGGGAAACTACTTCATTTTCTTTCATTCTGCCCAAAACTTCTGGGTCTAAGATAGAAATTCACTAGAGAATATTTCTAAAGAACATTCACCCAATGTCAATTTCAGAAGAGGCAAGCTCTTCCTGTATATATATATTTTAAACCTTTTTGTATTAGCTTCTTCTAAAAATTTCAGCTAATGGTAACTCCAGCTGTCCACTTTCAGGGCTATGATGACTTCGGAGTCTGATGAGCAGTTTACTTTATGAAACCACCTCTGACACTTTCCATATTAGTGGGAAGAGTTCTGGAATTGGAATTGAATACCCAGGTTCAAGTCTCAGCTCCATGCATCTGTGTGACCTTGGACAAGTCACTTATTCTTGCTTATTTTCTATGAAAGGAGAATAATAATACCTGTCCACTTACTTCATTGTGTTGTTATGAGAAAATCAGTTGCAGTAGTCCACAAAGAGCACTGTAATTGGTAAAGTGAAAGGAAAAGTGTTAGTCACTCAGTTGCGTCCGACTCTTCGCAATCCCGTGGACTGTACCCCACTAGGCTCCTCTGTCCATGGAATTCTCCAGACAAGAATACTGGAGTGGGTAGCTATTCCCTTCTTCAGAGGATCTTCCCAACTCAGGGATCAAACCCGGGTCTCCCAGGCAGATTGCAGGCAGATTCTTAACTGTCTGAGCCACCAGGGAACACCATATAATTCAGTGGACCTATTATTACTTTTTAATGCCCAGATATTTATTCTCTCATTTTTCCTGAAGATTGTATTCTAGTCCATCTATAAGAAGGGAAAGGAGCTTTGGACAAATCCAGTCTCACCTGTCCATAGGGGAGATGGAGAGGGATGTGCCATTTGCTCTTGTTCCTCTTTTCCAGAAGGGGCTCATAGAGTTCTGTGTCCTCAGGGGATACGGGCTTACAGTCCAGGCAGGGAGGGGAGAAGTGAAGTGACAATTACCACCTGTTTGGTAAGTGTTGCAGATGTTATCTGAATCTTTGGAAAGATTCTCCCAGATTCTCCCAGAATATGAAATCCGATGCTGGGGACTGGTGGTCAGGAATGGCTTCCAGGGAGGTGATCATACGCTGGGTTCAAACAGACAAACAGGTAGGCAAAGGAGGGGGGAAGTGCATTCCAAGTGGGAGAAATAGCATGTGCAAAGGCATGGTGGTTTTCAACAATAGTTTCAGGAGCCTTTGTTTCTTCTTGCTGTTCAGTTGCTAAGTCATGTCCAGCTCTTTGTGACCCCCACAGCCTGCGGCACACCCAGCTTCCCTGTCCTTCACCATCTTCCAGAGTTTGCTCAGATTCACGTCTGTTGAGTCAGTGATGCTATCTAGCCATCTTGTCCTCTGCTGTTCTCTTCTCTTCCTGCCCTCAATTTTTTCCAGCATCAGGGTCTTTTCTTGTAAGTCGACTCTTTGCATCAGGTGGCCAAAGTATTGGAACTTCAGCTTTAGGAGCCTTTGTAGGACAGCCCAATTCACAAGGCTGCTGCCAGCTCATGATTTTATCTTACGGATTTTCCAAAGCCCATCTCAGTTTGTTCTGCTCTGGCCTGACCATCCTGTAGGCTGCCTCCCCACCCTGGAGCAACTACCCCAGTTATGGAACTCCAGGAGCTTTCAGCTGGCCAGTCAACCCTGACTCCTTTTCCACAGAAGCCTGGGGTCACAGCCTCATCTCCTGGAATACATTTGCCTTGTAAAAAGCCAGCCTGCCAGGAGTTTCTCACTGAAGGCAATTTTGTTATTAGGGGAAAAAAAGCCTCTGTGTCCCCCCTCCCCCCAACCAATCCTCCTCCAACTCCCTGACATGAGCCCGCGTCATTAGTTACTGGCTTTGGCAGTTTTATTATGGAAATGACATATTGAAATACAAATTGGGATGTGTACAGTATAATTACTAATACTGCATATTCATTTCCTCCCTTTGTTACTGCTGAGTCCCCGTAAAGCCCTCTTACCAGCCACATCCCGATCCTGTGTGCAGTCGGTTCTGCTCTCTTTTCTTCTGAGGGCCAGGCTGAGAGGGGAAGCCAGCAGAGGAAGTACCTGCCTTCCCTGAGAAGGGCTATTTTTGTGACAATGCTGAGCTGACGTGGCAGCTGGGGCCTCCGACGTCCAAGGGCTTCCCAGCTCTTAACCCAGACAAACAGACCGGGCCAGACACGGGAAGTTCCAGCCAGGGGACCTTTCTAAAAAATTAAATGCAACAAAACAAACATTTTCAGGGGTACAGGGGCCGGCCGTTGTGGCTGCACTCTGACACCCTCCGGAACACCTTCCCTCCAGAACACCTTCCCTCCCTTCCCTCAGAGCTTCTCAAGAGAAGAAGGTCAAGTAAGGTGGTTAAACTGACCACCTTGTAGCCTGTCTCATCTCCCTCCATGGCCTTGGTGTCTGCCGTTCCCCAGGGGAGCAGTGTGCTGTGAAGACACCTCACTGTGACACGAGACTCTTCCCTCTGTCACTTAGCAGATGCACCATGTATGACTGCTAAGTCGCCCCAGTCGTTGTCTGACTTTGTCACCCCATGGACTGTAGCCCACCAGGATCCTCTGTTCATGGGATTCTCCAGACAAGAATACTGGAGCAGGTTGCCATGACCTTCTTCTTCCTGACCCAGGGACTGAACTTGTGTCTCTATGTCTCCTGCATTGGCAGATGGGTTCTTTATCACCAGCACCATCTGGGAAGCCCACTTTGGGCAAATTTCCTTAATCCACCCATACCTCAATGTCTCCATCTGTAAAGTGAGGCAACATGCAGTGTCCATCTCATAGAGGTGTTATGAGGATGAAATGCCTTAATACAGATAAAGCATGCAGAATAGAACTATTGTACTGTAGATTTCTTGCAGAGATGGCCTCAATTAAGCCCTTGGCTATGTGACTTTGAGAGAAGTCACAGTGGGCCCGTTTTGGGCCCCAAGAGGTCTTACCTGCTTCTGTTTTGTCAGAGCCCTGCTCCTGCCATGAGAACAAGCTCAGGCCAACCTGCTGGACGTTAAGAGACGCAGAGCTGACTTCACTTTCTCTTCCCAGCTGAGGCCCCAGGCATGGGAGAAAGCCCTGGCATGATCAGCCCGCAGATGACCCACGACTGTCCACAGAAGCATGAGTGTGGCCACCTTAGACCAGAAGAAGCACCTGGTCAAGACATAGACTTGAGCGCTATTTATTTGTTTTTTATTTTAAGCCACTGAAGTTGGAGGTGGTGTGTTATGCAGCCATAGCTAACTACTACCCATAGCAAGCTATTAGTGTACTTTTTCCCTCCTGTCATACTCCCTGTCTATATATCTTGATCTTTTGCCCATCTAGACTAAAGTCCCCAGGGACAGAGAAATAACAAGTTCCTAGGGCAAGAGCATAGACCCTGGCGTTGGACAGAGTTCAAATCCCAGGTCTGGCATTGTCAGAGACAGCACATGTGGCAAGTAGATTTTGAGCTATTACATGGGAATAATAGCGTCTATCATATGAGGTTCTAGTAGGGGTTGAATCAAGCAGTAGGTGGGAAAGACGCTGGCGCCTGGACTCTCCTTCTCTTTCCACAGGAAGCTCAATGTCTTGCACATAAAATAACATTCAATACATGATGATCAAAGTCCTAATTTTCTTAACAAGATGGAGCTTAACTGTTAAGCTCAGTTACCTGATGCTCAAAGAGAAGGCACAGGTCATAGCCCCACTTGAAGGCATAACAGGAATCTTCTCCCATTAGCCAATGATAATAATCCAAATACCAATAATAACAGAAATACATGGCATTAGCTTAGAGCTTACAAAGCACTTTCACATATATTACATTGTTGAATTTCCCAGTCACTCTGTAGAGCCCCTGAGGATCAACATTGTCCCCATTGTACAGCCTCCAAGAATATCACTGGAGTCAGTACTTTACCCTTTGATACACAGCCCAGAAGTGGCAGGACTGGGACTCCCAGGGCCCACACTGCCCCTAGTAAGCCAGTTTATTGGAACACTGAGGGCCCATGAAGGTTCCCGCTAATAGGATATTAACCTCTGCTTTCTTGTTTCCTGAACACAGATAACTTAAAATGCAATGTTCCTCATTTCCTGAAAACACAACTCAGACCTCACTTTGACTCAGCACCAAGGTTATGGGTTTTTTAGTTGAGGAACCTTTTTTCTAAGGCAAAGAACCTCTCATTGTCCTCATCACTCACTGCCAGGAAATAAAGGGACCCACAGCAGTTCTCAAGAACCATCCAAGCCAAACTCTACAGCTGACATGTGGGTGGCCAACCGATTGCACCGAGGACCCTTCTTCCATCATCACTGGAGCATCCTCTCCAGCCACCACTGGACAATGTGTCCCGGCAGCTGAAACCTTCAAGGATGAGAGTATTTCTTGAATAAAGACCATCAGCTCATTTCTAGAAGGACAGTTGGAAAGACAGGGCTACCCCTCACAGCGTCACTCAGTGCGTGCACAGAGCCCTCCCTCCCCACAGGCGGGTTGCTGTCCTCAGTGAGATCAGAGGTTGGGAGGTGGGCACAGGGGGTATGAAATGTCAGTGAAACTGTAAGATCAGTTTCTCCCTCCAAGAGCTCGAAATCCAAATGGGTCCTGGGAAATGCCCTTCTGGGGAAGCCAACTCCAGGAAATTTGTCAGAAGTTTAAAAGTTATTTGGACAAAGATATTTATAGCAGAGTGATTCAGAGTGTTAAAAGTCTAAAAATTGCCCAAATGCCCAACAAAAGAGAATTGGTTAAACAAACTTTGTTATCAAATTGATGAAATATTGCTTTACCATTAATAAGGACGATGATTAAGTTTAAGTAGATCCATGGGAAAGTACACGGGAAAATATTGCTTGTAAAACAAAAAATGCAAAACAGTTTCTGAGCAATCACACTTGTGTAAAATCATATATGCACAGTGACAATGACTACAGGAAGACATCATAAAATAAAAACAGCAGTTGTTTTAAGGTAAATGGTCATGATGGTAATTGCTTGGTCATGTAAGTTAAATATGCAGTGAGAAGTCTAGAGTCTAGCAAGAGAGACCCACATGTCTGACTTCTAGAACACTGTGTAAACACCAATTGTGAACATTAGAATTAAAGAAACGCATAGCAGTGGGGGGATTATTGTGAATTTTGGGCGGCTTAATGATGGATCCCCAGTGCTTTTGGTGTTCCCAACACACAGACCCTCAGAAATGCAAAGCCATACCACACAGCAATACCTAAAATGGGATTTCAGATACAAGGCCAACGTGCTGGGGAGAGTTTTGGAATTCAGGGAGGTCTATTTAGTGCTCTTCAAATCACATCAGTAACTTTGCTTCTCATCTGTCACTTGGAGGATAAGCCTCAACTGCATTCGAGTTTTTTTGTTCTGTTTTTTAATATAAATAGCAAGCACCGCATAAGGATAAGAAAGAACAAAGATGAGCAGCGAAAAGGTGAGCTGTGCATCCAATCTGATTCGAAGAAGCTAGATTTTACTATCAGGATGCTCAATACAGGATGTTTCTGGGGGTAAAAGGGAGGTCAGTGCATGTATCCCCTCTAAATACCTTCTCTAACCCACTGGTTAGTGCCCCAAATTGCACAGTTTGGGACTTAACTCATCTGTTCTCAAACTTTAGTCTAAGGTGAACTTCAGATGCTTGATAAATATACAGATTCCAGGGCCCCACCTTCTTGATTCAGATTACAGACTTCAGTATTTGTCAACAAGCCTGTCAAGTGATGCTAACACACATGGTCCTAGGGCTATACTTCAAAAAGCATGGAGCTAAAAGATTTTATTTTAAAATGCAAATCTTAACCCTGACTTACCACCCCACTTGCTTCCTTGAAGCCATATGGGTCATTTTCACATCTTAATGAGGAGGGAAAAGGAAGACCCCAAGGGTGTAGGATGCTGACAAAGAGGGGGTAGGTCTCCCACCCCTAGGGGAGAGGTGGAGACCAGGAAGCCAAGGCCCTTGCACCCGATTTTCCTGATGCCATCTCTGCTACCACTGGCCAATGGTGTATGACATCTACCATCTTGTTGTGAATGGATTGGGGTGTGGGAGTTTTGGAGCTCAGCCTTGGGGCAGGTACAAGAGTGGAATGGGGACTGTGGTTGTTGCCTCTTGGATCTTCTAACTTTCTCAAGGTGCTCACAGATAGAGACTGACTTTAATAATTATATTGAAATAATTTACAAAATATCCCAAGAGAGTAATAAAGTATTGCAGGAACTGGGGCAGAGAAGGGCGTGACTAATAACTCTGTGTGGGGGCGGGGGGTGGAGCTCATAGATGATTAGTTCATGGCCTATTAGTTAAGGATCAGGCACTGTATAAGACGGTAATTTCAAACTCACAACCATCCTGCAAAAGGAGGTATTGTTTTATGTGGATGAACGTATGTCTCAGGAAGATCGGCTGTATATACAGCATCGTACAGTGGTTATTTGGACACAAGTCTGTCCAACCCTGAAATGTGAGGTGTGATCTCCCCCTAGGATTCATTTGGCTGTAATCTTGGGTGAGTCATTTCCTCTCAGGTTCTTCATCATGACAACAGGGTCCGGCTCCCCGTGTGACCCCGAGGTCCTCCCAGCTCAGAGCCCCGAGGAGCCTACCAAGACGTCAAGTGGAAAACCACTGGACTTGAAGGAAAAGGAAGATCTTGCTCTCCAGGAGGGATCCTTGCCTTCCAAAGAGGAGTCCTCATGAGAGAGGACCCTGGCCCTACCTCCACCCCCTGCCAGACTTTAGGGCAATCGCTCTTAGACCCGGGTGAGAGGTGAGTATGGACGAGCTACAAAGCCAGGAATATTTCATCAAGTTGCAGCAAAACTCCCAAGGAAACAGGATGAGATTTTTTTTTTCTGGTTTCATATTTTGATCCTAATCTCTCATCTCTGTTTGAAAGTTTACTGATTCTCAGTGCAGTAGAGGATAGAGGAAGTCTTCTTTGTTAGTAGTTTAAAAAAAAAACAAAAAACATTTTTGGCTACTGGTGGCTTTAGCAGCCCACAGTGGCCACACAATAAGTGGGCTAAGAGGAACGCAGAAAGGCCGAGATCCTCTCTGGGAGGGACCACCCATCAGGCTTAGCCTCCTGGAGATCAAAGGCAAACAGAAGGAAAAATCAGCCCTGGGTGGCTTCAAACCTCTGGCTTGAGGCTGTTAGGAAAAGAAGAGATCCCCACCTCAAACCCACCCCTACCGCAACTGCTCCCTCCCCTCCAACCAAACCTCCTAAGTCACCAGAAACACTCTTTAACCCACACCTGATCCTGCCCCCAAAGTGCCTATCATAAGCTCAGAGAAAAGGACACGGAGACTGGTCCTCCCCTTCCTGGGGCAGCAGCCATGCCAGAGTCCAGGTCACAAAGAGCATCGGGGCAGCTAGAGGAACAGCCCTGGGCGTCGTCACTTCAGCTGCCTCACCCAGCAGCTGCTCGGGGGTGTGAGCCCCACCCCTTGATCCAGATTATTTCCCTCTCTCTGTGGACAAACAGCCACTCGCAGGGACCCCATATGATGCTTTGACACCCAGAACCTTAACACCAAACATTTCCCAGCTGTGGAAACAGGCAGAGCAGCTGTGGCTGATCAAACCATGAGGAGCAAAGCAAAAGACACCTCACATTTGGACCATTCCCCACACAGCTGGAGAGTAGCTTTAGCTTCTTCTACCAGTAACAGTAGCAAAGGCTTGCTATATATTTTTATATGGGTGATCTTATTTATGTCTCAAGGGCTTCCCAGTGGTGGAGAATCTGCCTGCCAATGCAGGAGATAGGTTGCATCCCTAGGTCAGGAAGATCCCCTGGAGGAGGAAATGGCAACCTGCTCCAGTATTCTTGGCTGGAAAATTCCATGGACAGAGGCTCTTGGTGGACTATAGTCCATGGGTCGCAAAGAGTCGGACATGACTAAGTACACACACACACACACATATTTATGTCCCAAATAGCCAGGTGAGGTGATTACTGGTTATTTACTTATTTTGCAGGTGAACGGATAGAGGCTTAGAAATGTTAAGAGGTAGAGACAAGACAGTCTGGTTCAAGAGCCTAAGCTCTCAACCACTATACGAAGAGGAACTCTGGATTCCTCTCAGAGTTGGGAAAAATCCATCTTGTCCTCCATTCCATGATAACCAGTTAATGGGAAGTTTTTAAAGGCACCTCTCCCTCCTGAGGGCTTCCCTGATAGCTCAGTTGGTAAAGAATACGCCTGCAATGCAGGAGACCCTGGTTCGATTCCTGGGTCGGGAAGATCCCCTGGAGAAGGGATAGGCTACTCACTCTAGTATCCTTGGGCTTCCTTTGTGGCTCAGTTGATAAAGAATTGGCTTGCAGTGCGGGAGACCTGGGTTCTATCCCTGAGTTGGAAAGATCCCCCTGGAAAAGGGAAAGGCTACCCATTCCAGTATGCTGACCTAGAGAATTGCAGGGGTTGTGAAGAGTGAACACAACTGAGCAACTTTCATTTTCACTTTTTCACTTTCTCCCTCCTGAGAAAAGAGGGAGCTCTTATTTCAGAGGTCGTGGGGCACTTGTTCATTGGGAGAGGGAGTGCGAGTGGGTGGGGAGTGGGGAGGGTGCGTGCTCAGGACACCTGGGATCAGCCACCTTGGCTTGCCAGCTGCTGCAGGCCCCTCGACCTCTGATCCCAGGCAGAGTCTAGGCCCTGGGGCCCTTTTCCTCAGCATCTGACTCTCCTCCAACATATTCTACAGCTAAATTGAGCTAGTGGGCTATTGGCTGCCAAAGTCACCTGTTTCTCCTTTGAGTCACAAACATTTTTACAAAGACCTTTCAGAGGTAAAATGGGAAGTGTTGGGGTTTTGTGACACCACAGGAAGTCTGAGGGGGAGATCTCTATCTTTTCCTCAAATCAAGCCTGGGAGGTTATCACCTTGCCTTGAGGTCCTCACATTCAAGGGTAGAAAAAATCTTGCAGGGGTGGGGGTGATTAAGTGGGGTGTGGCCATGATATGGAAACAATCTAAGCATTGTCAACAGATGAACAATAAAGAAAATATGGTGGGTAGTGTGTATACATGTACATACACACACATACTATGTTTATGTATAAATATATGCACACACATACATATATACACAATGGAATATTATTCAGCCTAAAAAAGGGGGGGTCTTCCCCGGGGGTACAGTGGATAAGAATCTGCCTGCCATTGCAGGGGACACAGGTTTGATCCCTGATCTGGGAAGATTCCACATGCCGTAGAGCAGCAAAGCCCGTGTGTCACAATTCCTGAGCCCGTGTCCTGCAGCTACAGAAAAGCCCGTGCGTCTAGAGCCTGTGCTCTGCAACAAGAGAAGCCACAAAAATTGAGAAGACGCCCATGCACGGCAATGAAGAGCAGCCCCCACTCGCCGCAACTAGAGAAAGTCTGTGTGCACCAAGGAGGGCGGAGAGCGACCAAATAAATAAGTAAAAAGGAAATCCTGCCTTTTCTGACAGCATGGATGAACCTGGAGGATATTATGCGTAGTGAAATAAGCCAGACGTAGAAAGACAAATGCTGCATGACCTCACTTATACACGGAATCTAAAGAATAGTCAAACTTAGTCACAGAGAGTAGAATGACAGTTACCAGAAGCTGGGTGATGGGAGGGATGGGGGAGATTTTGGTCAAAGGGTCCATCTTTCAGTTGTAAGATGAAGTTCTGGAGACCTAAAGTGCAGCATGGTGAATACGGTTGCTTGAAATTTGTGTTATATTCTTGAAATTTGCTGAGAGGAGACCCTAAGTGTTCACCCGCACACCCACACGCATACAAAGATAACTATGTGTTCATTAGCTTGATTGTTGTCATCATTTCACCATGTCCATATATATCAAAACATCATGTTGTACACTTTACACAATTTATAGTCGTCAATCAGACCTCAGTAAAACAGAAAGGAAAAGAAAAAGTGGCGTGTGGCCTCTGCCTCTTGCAGATACCTGAAAACATAACACGAGACGAGATCAGGAAGTTGGACTACGGAGAGCAGAAAGAGTGCTGTGGGTGTGCATCTTAAGGGGACAGTGTCAGCTTAACGTAAGTAAGACTGCTTTTTTGTTATTGTTATTATTACTCTCACAGCTGCTGTTTACTGAAGGCAGTGGCCGTGTTGAGCTTTATGCTAAGGACTCATTTCTAGGCTGCCTTAAGTAAGCTTCCTGACCGTCTGGGAAGTAGATGCCTGTAATTAATTAGTGTCCCTACACCACGGATCGGAGAAGGCAATGGCACCCCACTCCAGTACTTTTGCCTAGAAAATCCCATGGAGGGAGGAGCCTGGTAGGCTGCAGTCCATGGGGTTGCTAGAGTCGAAAACAACTGAGCGACTTCACTTTCACTTTTCCCTTTCATGCATTGGAGAAGGAAATGGCAACCCACTCCAGTGTTCTTGCCTGGAGAATCCCAGGGACCGGGAAGCCTAGTGGGCTGCCGTCCATTGGGTCGCACAGAGTCGGACACGACTGAAGTGACGCAGTAGCAGCAGCAGCAGCACACCATGGATGAGGAGTTAAGCTCAGTGAAGTTCAGTAACTGGTTGAATGTGGCTGAGTTAGCAAGTGGGAAAAGTCCCTACCCACACCTGGCTCCACGTCCACACTGTCAACCAGTAAGACCCATCTCTCCCCCACCCCATAGAGGTGATGGTATGCTCGCTATTCTCAGAGGTGTTCCAGAGATGCTGTAAATAACCTGCCTGATCGCGGGAACCACCCTAGATGTACCTTCATACCCAGCATCCCAGGCCTCACCGCAGAACCGCAGTTGAACCTCCAAGGAGGGCCCCAGGGTTTGTTTTCAGCAGACACTAAGCGAGCACTGAGAAAGTTGGACCAGATGCATCTCAGGGCTTCCAACTCGTGTGTGGACTGAGATTTTGTGGTTCTATTTTTAGGCAAGTCTTTCCTGAATCAAAGTGTCAGACTTTCTGGCACCTTCTAATGGCTCTAGGGCACCTGAGCTGTCTTCAGAGCCGCCCTGATGCCCCAGAGATATGAGGAACAGGGCTGGGAGGATCCCTGGGAGCCAGCAGAAAGCAGAGGGAAGCCACATTTGCCAAGTGGGAGGCGGGTGGGGGAGGTGAGGGGGAGGTGAGGGAGAGACATCCTTTCACTTCCAGCTCCAAGGGGGATTCTTGATTCTTTCCACCCTGAGGCCAACAGTTAGGAGCCTGTTCTGCCTGTAATGGCTCCCTTGCAGACAAGTTATGCCTTATCTGAAAGCGTGGAGGGAGGAAGAGAGTTTTCCTTGGACGGTTTTCCCAACTACTTCGGTGGGATGGAAAATGGCTTTGGAGAGATGAGAAGTCCTGTTTCTAGGAGTCTCTGAGTGACCAAAATGATGGATGGGGATGCTTGCCGAGCCTCCCCATAGGCAGCCTCTCTGTTAACCCTCATGAGAATCTCAGGAAGTAAGTACCATGACTGCTCGCATTTTACAGACCAGTTAATAAGCTTGGAGAGTGAGATTGCTTGTCCCCAGCCCCACAGTGACCAACAGAGCCTTCAGATCTCAGTGAGGGGGGTACTGTACTTTCCTGGTGGCTCAGACAGTAGAGAATCTGCCTGCAACGCAGGAGACCCAGGCTTGATCCCTGAGTGCGGAAAATTCCTGGGAGAAGGAGATGGCTACCCACTCCAGCATTCTGGCCTGGAGAATTCCTTGGACAGAGGAGCCTGCTGGGCTACAGTCCATGGGGTCACAAAGAGTCAGACACAACTGAGCGACTAACACAACCACCATGCCACATGTGGCCTCTCAAGCCCCCAGAGAACTTCAGTGTTTCTTAACCTACTTTTGGATCACTGACTTTGGAAGACTTGCCCTTTTGTCATCATAGCTAATGATCAGTAATCTTTACTGTGGCCCGAGTACTCTTCTAGGTGCTTTGCATGTACTGATTCATTTCATCCTAGCAACAACTCTATAGGGTATACCCATTTAACAGATGAGAAAACAGAGCCTCAGAGAGGTTGAGTAACTGTGTCAATGCTTGTAAACTGGGATGGCCAGACTTCAAATTCATTGAGTTTGACCCTGAATTATAATAATCTACACCATTAACTATTATTCTATTCTGCCTTACTCCAAAGAGTAAGCAGAGAGAGCCTGCCTGAATTACTCCTTTCCCCCCTCAATACACATAAAACTGTGTACTTAATTTTAGGGAATATAAGATAAGGCTCTTCTGAAATCCTCTTTTGGGGACCAATTCTAGGTTAACAATGACTATGGATGAATTAAAAAAAAAAAAAGCAAAGCTTAAAACAAAGATGCTCCTTTATCCATCTAGGAAGACCATGTGCTAGAGTGGGGAAGCACAGGCCTGGTGTCTTCCTCCAGGCTGCCCTGCAGCTCTCTTTCCCCTTCACCAATCCTAGATCCTGGCATCTACCCCAAGGCAGATGAAAAGGTCAGCTCTAGCCACTCCTTCTTCTGAGAGCCCATGCTATTGGGCAACTCCATCTCTCACCAGTCCCCTTGTCCAGAAACTGCTGAGCCTACATTTGCCTTCCTGGGAGGGGAAGAGCCAGTGGTCAAGTCCAGGAGGGTGGGGCAAGTAAGGAAGTGCTCTAACTAGATCACAGGTGTCTTAAATTTTAGTTTACAGCAGAATCAACTCTTCAAACGCAGATTCCTGGACCCCACCCAAGATTCTGATTGAAACCACCAGAGATGTTTTTAATAAAGGCCTTGAGTATTTCTGATGAGAGGGCCCAGTGACCAAGACTCTGATCCAGGTCAGAGTCCATATTATCCCTGCTGTTGGAAGCTGTAGTTGAGAGAAGGACTCTCAGTTAACTCTACTCACGCTTGGAGCAGGCTAGGAGCTCCTGGGTTTGAACACTGAGCAGCAAAGGAAGGAAGGGGCAGTCCTGGGTCTTCTTCCTGGTACTGCCGCCCTGACTCCTCTCCTGACATCAGTCACTCCCTGGTCCTCCCTCCGCAACTGCTTCCAGTTGCTGGGCTCACCAGGCCTCCTCGCAGGTCTCTGCTCTGAAAGTTACTGAGGGATACAAGGCTGAATTTGATAGGAGGAGACATAGTTCCTGGCCTTAAGGGACCAGAGTCTAGTTGAGAAGGTGAATAAGTCAAGCGAGAAATGTCAGTGAACCTGGGGCATTTGAAATCAAGGGACTCTGGGAGCCAGAGCCCAGCCCAGCCCAGGGGCAAGACGGCTGAGTGTTGGAGAAGGGAGGTGATTCCCAGCGAGAGGCTGCAGTGAACGCTGGTTGAGGGTGTAGAGGTAAACACTGGGGACCTGGGAAGTAGGGTAACTGACTCGTGTTTTCTGGGGAGAGAGGCAGTTCCCAGGATGCAGAACTTTCAGTGGAAAGTCCTGCAAGTGCTTGCTCAGTTGTGTCTGATTCTTTGAGACCCCATGTTCTGTAGTCTGCCAGGCTCCTCTGTCCAGGGGATTCTCCAGGCAAGAATACGGGAGTGGGTTGCCAGCCCTTCCTCCAGGGGATCTTCCCCACTCAGGGATCAAACCCGAGTCTCATTACGTCTCCTGCATTGCAGGCAGATTCTCTACCACTGAGCCACCTGCAAAGTCCTGGGCAGACCCTATAGGGAAGGCAGGCTGAGGTCACCTTCGGAAGGTCCCAAGCGCTTCCCGAAGGCACACAAGAGCCCACCTGGATTTTTCAAGACACTAGGCTCTGCCTGTCCAGGGAGGAAGTGAAAGAAAGCTGGGGTATCTGGAGATTTGGGAACCCCCTTCTGAATACTCTAGGCTTTTTTACAAACCTTGAAACATCCCTTGAAAGATTTAGAGGCTTAACCAGTTCACCTCAAGTTTCAAGCAAACAGATGAGTTACACTCCAAGAAGTAGGAGGAGGAGCAGTGACTACATTAGTTCTTAATTGAGCTCTTACCATGCATCAGGACTGTGATAAGGGTCTAATAGAGACTGCCTCATTTAATCCCCGTAACTTCCTGGTGAGGCAGATTTCATTACCCCCCATTAGACAGATGAGAAGAAAGAGGCACAAAGAGAGCAGATCCTGCTCAAAGCCACACAGCTGGTTAAGGGCTCAGTTGGGACTTGGAAAAAGCACACCTTAATAAAGGAATAAATAAAGATCCACAGGATGTTTGCTCTAATTGGTCAGTGCGAAACACTTCAACGTTTTAAACAATACTCCCCCATCACATAGAACCAGAAAAAAGAAAAGACTTGGGCCAAGTCACTGCAGTTTTAAAAAAGGACAATCCAATAGCTAGAGACATCAAAGTGAGTCTTCGGAGTTTAAGCTGCATTCTGAATGTCTAAGTTGAAGCAAGAAGCGAGAGCTTCAACAAACCTGTTTTCCCAGACAGAAAGGTGCTTTCTGGTCGGGGAGGATAAGCAGCATTTGAAAAAGGAATGAAAGAATGGTTGCATTTCTGGAGCCTGGTGAATAACAAAGAGGGCCTCTGTCATTATTCGGGTCCGGCAAGGTGACACTGCTAATCCTAAAATCTATTCCACAATCGCTCCGCCAGTGAGAGGCCGCTGTCCCCGCAGCCCTCACCAGAGTCACACAGGCTGAGTCAGAAGATGAGGGCACCCCTCACCTGATTTTTCCTTTCATCTGCTCTATGGCAGTATTTTTCAAACTTTCCTACCACAACCCACAGTGAGAAACACGTTTGCTGGCATAACCCAGCATGGGCATATGTGTACATGTGTTTCAGGAAAAGAAAAAAAAAAAATCTGTCTTAAATGCAGTGTGCTCTTATTTTCCATTCAAGTCAAATTCATTTTTTTTGAGCTGGTTGTGTACAAGCGCTAAGTCACTTCAGCTGTGTCTGACTCTCTGCATCCCTACGGACTGTAGCCCGCCAGGCTCCTCTATCCATGGAATTCTCCAGGCAAGAAAACTGGAGTGGGTTGCCATGCCCTCCTCAAGGGGATCTTCCTGACCCAGGGATTGCAACTGGCTAAATTGATTTCACTGCCTACTAATGGTTTATGATCCACAGTTTGAAAAAATAAAACTACTTCATACTGTGAGCAGGGCCAGGGCAACTGAATAGGGGGTGTTAATGATAAGAATTTATATTGCGGTCATTATCTCTACCATTGTGTCTATGAATAGTGTTTTGTGTTTACCCTGCTTTTATCTAAACAGAGTTTGTCAAACTGTGTTCCATGGATTACCTTTATTCCAGGAGGTTTTAAAGTTGTTTTCCTCCAAAGTGGTGCTGTGGTCAGAAGAGTTTGGGACATGATACATACTGTAGCCACACCCAAATGTCACAATGCAGTTGGCATTTTCAAGGCTCTGAGAAGGTCTGCAGTGAAAGACTTGATTACCTCTGTTAACCAGGCAAGGTCTCCCCTAGACCTTTTTCTTTAACCACAAAGAGCCCATGTTCCTTCCTGGAGTGCTGGTGTCCTCAGAAACCAGTCAGGGTCTGGGGGCATCACACTCTCCTTTGTGACCTCACTCTGTCCCTAGGAAGCCAGTATTATTGGGATGCGGTTGGAACAGGCAGTTCACCTACTTGTCTGATTTCACATATCAAGTTGGTGCAGAGCTGGGCCAAAGCCAGACCTCCTGACACAATCAGATAGGGGAGCCCTTGGACAGCCCCACGGCTCCTGACGGGCTACTTTCCCAAAGGGTCACCAGTGGAAGGGTGCCGAGTGTCCCAGGAATTCAAAGCTCAGCCTGTAGAACCTTGAGCTGCTCAAATTCCCTGAGTAACAGGAGCTGAAAATCAGGGCAGTGGAAGTGTTAGTTGCTCCATCATGCCTGACTCTTTGTGACGCCATGGACTGTAGCCTGCCAGTCTCCTCTGTCCACGGAATTCTCCAGGCAAGAATACTGGAGTGGGTAGCCATTCCCTTCTCCAGGGGGTCTTCCTGACCCACATATGAAACCCAGTTCTCCCGCACTGGCAGGAAGATTCTTCACCAATCAGCCACCAGGGAAGCCCAAAAGTCAGGACAGTGGGTGGCTATTTTGTCTTCATAATTGGTACGTGAGTTTCTTAACCCCTATTGAGGGGTAGAGAGAAGGCAATGACAAGGCCCCCATCCCTTTCTAGTCTCCAGGGTAAAATGAACATATTCTGTACCCTGTCTGCACCTTACTTTTTAACTTAATGATGGATCTTGGAAATTGCTCCCTTTTAGAACACAAAGAGTTTTCTGACTCTTTTGTACTCTCTCTACATTATGGCCCTGCATAGATGCATCATAATGTATTTAACTAGCCTCCCACTGATGAACATGGATCACTTCCAGTGCTTTCTATGAGAAACAATACTGCAGTGAGTAATCATATACCTAAGTTGTGCACACCTGTGCGTGTGTACGTAGGCTGAGTCCTAGGAGTGGAACTGCTGAGTCAAGGCACTTTCGCTTCCTTAGGTGGTGCTGGGGGCTGCCTTGAGACTCTGCTCTGGCAGGGCAATCCCAGTCGGAGACTTGGGGTTTCCCTTTCTCATTTGTTGTTTCATCTTGACTGATTTCAGGTATTAAAACTGGACTCAGGAAACGTAGAGGATAGTTCTGCCCTGTCTTAAACCAGGTGTATGATCTTAGATCAGTCACATGCCTAACCCAAATCTTTCCCCTCTGTTGTAAAATCAAGGCATTAGAACACATGATATGAAGGTCTACCAGCTCCTTATTCTTTGTGACTCTGGTAGGTGTTCTTGCTGAATTTCTCAGGGATGTGTCAGGGCAGCAATAAACTGTTCTTACCCCCTTGTCTTACCTCCATTCTAAACACATGTCTCATTTATGAAATGACGGGTTAGGATCAGGTCTTTTGGTCTTATTCTTTAGGAAAGGCTGTGTGGCTTGTCTCTGTTATCTCTTTCCACAAAAATAGGATCTTCATGTGCCTGGGGATGTTGTAGATTTCACTCACTGCTGAATCCCAATGTCTAGAGCAACACTGTTCAATAAAAATATAATGTGAAAAGACAACATTGACATACCATGAAAGAAAGAAAGTGAAGTCGTTCAGTCATGTCCAACTCTTTGCAACCCCATGGACTGTAGCCTACCAGGCTCCTCCGTCCATGGGATTTTCCAGGCAAGAATACTTGAGTGGGTTGCCATTTCCTTCTCCAGGAGATCTTCCCAACCCGGGGACTGAACCCAGGTCTCCCACATTGTAGGCAGACGCTTTACCATCTGAGCCACCAGGGAAGTCTGGTGGAAGACATACCATGACACGTCTACTAGAATGGTGAAAATAGAAACTGAAACACCAAATGCTGGTGACATTGCTGTTGGGAATGCAAAATGGTGCAGCCACTTTAGAAGACAGTTTGGTGGTCTCTTACAAAACTAAACATACTCACACCATGTGATCCAGCAATCATGTTCCTTAGTATTTACTCAAAGGAGGTGAAAGCTTCAGTCAATACAAAAACCTTCATAAGGATATTTATAGTAGCTTTATTCATAATTGCCAAAACTTGGAAACAACTAAGATGTCCTTTAGTAGATAAATGGATATGTAAACAGCAGGACATACAGACAATGGAATATTATTCAGTGCTAACAAGAAATGAACTATTGAGCCATGAAAAGACATTGGGGAATCTTTAAATGCATATTACTAAGTGGAAGAAGACAATTTGCAAAGGTTACTGTATGATTTCAAATATGACATTCTGGAAAAGGCGAAATATGGAGACAGTAGGAAAATCAGTGGTTGCCACTGGTGAGGGGGTGGGAAGGATGACTAGGTGAAGCACAGAGGACTTTTAGGGCAGTGAAAGCATTCTGTATAATACCATGATGGGGAATACATGTCATTATGCATTTGTCAAAGCTGATAGAATGTACCACACCAAGAGTGAATTAAACCTACCTGTAAACTATAGATTTGGGGTGACAAAGGTCATACAGTCAAAGCTGTGGTTTTTCCAGTAGACATGTACGGATGTGAGAGTTGGATCATAAGGATGGCTGAGGGCAAAGAATTGATGCTTTTGAACTGTGGTGCTGGAGAAGACTCTTGAGAGTCCCTTGGACTGCAAGGAGATCACACCAGTCAATCCTAAAGGAGATCAATCCTGAAAACTCATTGGAAGGACTGATGCTGAAGCTCCAATACTTTGGCCACCTGATGTGAAGAGCTGATTCACTGGAAAAGACCCTGATGCCGGGAATGATTGAGGGTGAGAGGAGAAGAGGGCAACAAAGAATGAGATGGTTGTGTGACATCACTGACTCAGTGGACATGAGTCTGAGCAAACTCCGGGACATAGTGAAGGACAGGGAAGCCTGGAGTACTGCAGTCCTTGGGGGTCACAAAGAGTCGAATGTGACTTAACAACTGAAAAATAGCAGCAACAGTGAGTTATCTATGTGAGTTCATCAGTTTTAACAAAGGCACCATTCTGATTGGGATATTTGTAGTGGGACTGGCTGTGGGTATGTGGGGACATGGAGTACATGGGAACTCTCTGTACCTTCTGTTCAATTTTACTGTGAACCTAAGACTGCTCTAAAAATAAAGTCTATTAAAAATGTGAGTCATGTATATATGTTTCCATTAAAATTAAGAAATAATTCACAGAACATAAAATTCATTCCTTTTGAGGGGTCAATTCAGCGGTTTTTAGTAAATTCAAAAGGTGTAGCCATCACCCCTATCTAATTCTAAAACGTTTTCATCGTCCCCAAAAGGTTTGAAATTCCATATCTATAAGCAGATAGTTGCTCTCCATCCCTCCCTCTCCCCAGTGCCCCAGCAACTTTTAATTTACTTTCTGTTTCCATAGATTTTATATGCTTTCGTTTCTCTTGGGTTTATACCAAGAAGTGGAATTGTTGGATCATGTGGTAACAATGTTTACTATTTTGAGGAACTGCCATACTGTTATCCAAAGTGGCTGCAACCTGTTATATTCCCACCACCAGTACAGGAACTTCTCCATAACCTTGTCAACACTCACCAGCTTTTTAAAAAAAAAAAAAATAATAGTCATTCTACCAGCATGAAGTGGTATCTCATTGTGGTTTGATTGTGTCTCCCTGATGGTTAATGATGTTGAGCATCTTTTAATGTGTTTATTGGCATTTGTCTATCTTCTTTGGATAACTTCTGTTCAGATCCTTTGCTCATTTTAAAAATGGCTTACTTACCTTTTGTTATACAGTTGTGATAGTTCTTTACATATATTTAGAGACAAGTCCCTGATTGATAAGATATATAATTTGCAAAATGTATTCTCCCATTTGTAAGTCATCTTTTCACTGTCTTGATAGGGTCCTCTGTAGGAAAACAGGTTTTAATTTTGATGATGTCTAGTTTATCTACATTTGTTGCCTGTGCTTTTGGTGCCCTATATAAGAAAGTACTACCAAATCCAAGGTCACAAAGATTTATTGCTATGTTTTCTTTTGAAGGCTCTTGTAGTCTGAGCTCTTACATTTAGCTCTTTTGTCCATCTTTGAGTCAAATTTCATAGATGATGTAAGGTTAGAGGACAGGTTCATTCTTTTGCATGTGAGTCTCTATCTGTATCAGCACCATTTGTTGAAAAGACTTCTTTTCACCACTGAATGGTCTTGGCACCATTGTTGAGTGAATTGACCATAAGTGTGAGGGTTTCTTTTTGGACTCTCAATTCTATTCCATTGATCTATATGCCTATTCTTAGGCTCATACCACATTGTCTTCATCACTGTAGTTTTGTAGCAAGTTTTGAAACTGGGATATGTGGGTCCTCCAAGCTGGTTTTTCTTAGGAAAAAAAAATTTATTTATTTGGCTGGACAGGATCTTAGCTGCAGCAAGCAACTAGTCCTCCTGCATTGGGAGCATGGAGTCTTAGCCACTGGACCACCATGAAAGTCTCTGTTTTTCTTTGAAACTTGTTTTGGCAATTCTGAATCTCTTGCATTTCCATGTGAATTTTAGGATCAGTTTATCAACTTCTGCAAAGAAACCATATGGAATTCTGATAGGAATGTACTGCATCTGCAGATCAGTCTAGGAATATTGCTGTCCTAACAACTTTAAGTCTTCTGATTCATGAGCATAAGCTGTCTTTCCATTTATTTAGGTCTTCTTTTGCTGCAGTTTCAATGTACAAATCTTGCACTCCTTCTGTTAAACTTACTCCTGAGTGTTTTATTTCGGGTCCCTTGGAGACCCTGAATAAAACTATCTCCCCAATGTTGTGAGTGATCATCCCATGTGAGTGTATGCATTGGGGGCTCATTCATAATGCTTCAGTTCTAGGGCAATACCCAGATCCTGGCTAACATGTTCTGCTTTGCTCATGCTCTGAGGGACCCCTCCAAGGAGCAGCAGTTTCACAAGAACATATTAACACCTCTCAAAGACAAAGGCAACTTGAAAGATCTGGCTCATCACAGAGATGAGTCCCTTCTTTACAGACTCAAGGAGACCCGGAAACCATCAAAAGCTGAGGCTGGGACACCCGGCTTCCTGCTTCTGGCCTCAATTCCCCACCACCGTTACCACCATGACCACTACAAATGAGACCAAACCCAACATACACCCTCCCCAAGTCATTCTCCTTGTGATTTATCTCCCTGCTTCCTGTTGATCTTGAAAGTTGTTTTATTTCACAGCCTCTGACTTCTGTTCTCAGCCTACTGGGCACTCCCCCAGCTTAAGAGGAAACAGCATTTAAAAAAAGAAAGACTGAGAGAAGATGGAAGGTGAGAAACAGCAGGGTAGTGAGTGTAGAGGCCCTGCCTCTGTTCTTCCATTTTGTTGGGAAAGTGCAAACCTCCCTCCCACCCATGAGTGTGGCTGCTCTTGGGAACTCTGGTCCAGACCTAACTGAAAGGCTGCCAGGGCCAACCTAGATGAACCTTGGCCACTAGTTTTAACAAATGTCCCCATGGTCCCATGAGTGTTGTGGGGATTTGGAAGGCTGGCTGGAATTATGTTTTCCAAGGAGCTTAGGGGAGGACTGGGCCACAGGACACCAGGTCTTTGGGAGAGTTGATGAGAAACGCCCTTTACTCCTCTCCTTTCATCCCCTGGAAAACCAGAGACCATTGGCCCAGTTATCTGATTTACCCCCAAATGCTTCTTCCAGTCATAATTTCAAAGTCCAAACTTTCCAGGAGATGAGTCTCAACTCCACCCGCTCCCGGTCTCTTAGCTCCCTTTGCAATGCTCATATCTGTCTTCCTTGTTGGACTATGAGCTGGTGAAAGGGCATGGGTAAGCTCTTAGTCACTCTTTTTAGAAATTACAGAATTAACATATGTTTATTGTGTGAAAATACTAGAAAATCCAGAGAGCCTTCCCTCCAAAATAAAAAAAAAAAGATAAGATTTATCTACAGAGCCTTGTAATGTATCAATGATCTTTCCATTTTCTTATGCAGATTGCCTCCTCCCCCCACCCCCTCACCACCACACCCGCAAGGCAACACACACACATTACACATTTCCTTAGAGTGGAATCATATATTCTATTTTGAGTTCTATAACTCCTTTTATGCCTGTTCAATAATCTTAAGACATTTTCCTATCAACATTTTATATTATTGGCAATCATGGCAGAGTGTTCTATCTGAGAGTTGTACCACAATTTTCTCAACCAGTCTTCTATGGCTGGGCATTTAAGTTGTATCTAGTTTTTTTTTTTTTAATAGCTTAATTGAGATATAACCCACATACCATAAAATTCATCCTTTTAAGATGAACGATTCAATGGTTTTAGAATACTTACAGAATTCTGAAACCATTACCACTGTCTAATTTTGAACATTCTCATCACTCCCAAAAGAAACTCCATAGCCATTAGCAGTCACTGTACCGATAGACCCTGGAACTTCTAATTTACATTCTTTCTTCATGGATTTGACTGTTCTTGCCATTTCCTACAAATGGATTCACACAATATGTGGCGTCCTTCATTTAGCATAGTGTTTCCAAGTTTCATCCATGTTGTATAGTGTATCGGCACTGTCTTTCAGTCGCTGAATCATAACCCACTGTATGGGTAATACCACATTTTGCTTATGTATTCATCAGTTGATGGACATTTGATTTGTTATACTTTTTGGCTATTATGAATAATGCTGCCATGAACATTTGTGTACAAGTTTTTATGGAGACATATTTTTCAATTATTTGGGAGACCAACTGAGGAGTGGAATTGCTGGTTTATGGGATAAGACTTGACCCTTGAATATAGGAAATGCTGAATCCATGTTTGCTGGGCTGATCATGTGCTTTTTCCTGAACAATCCTTTTGTTTCTTTGAAACTCATCTACCCACTCTATCCTCAAAACACTAAGCCAGACCCAGCCTCCATGCTTAGAGTTGGGGAAGGCTTTGTGGAGGAGGAAGCGTTGAAGCTGCAAGACCATTGTATCAAAGAGCATGGATTTGGGACAGGATTAACCACTTGAGACTTTAGTTCTACCACCTGTTAAGCAGGGATGATAACTCTGGTGGAGGTAATGAAGATAACGGCAACCTCCTGCAAAAGGTCCCATGCATGCACTGCTGCACTCAGTGCCCCTGACCCTGCAGCAGGCCACTCCTGACCCATGCCTCCGCTGGAGACTCCTGGACACTCACGGGCAAGTCTGGGTCAGTCTCTTGTGGGGTCACTGCTTCTTTCCCCTGGGTCCTGGTGCACACAAAGTTTTGTTTGTGCCCTCCAAGAATCTGTTTCCCCAGTCCTGTGTAAGCTCTGGCAGCTCTATGGTGGGGTTAATGGCAACCTCCTCTAAGAAGGCTTATGCCATACCCAGGTCTGCTGCACTCAGAGGCCCTGCCCCTGCAGCAGGCCACTGCTGTTCCATACCTCTGCAGGAGATACTCAGATATGCAAAGGCAGGTCTGGCTCAGACTCTGTGGGGTCTCCTGGTGAGCACAAGGTTTTGTTTGAGTCCTCCAAGCATCTCTGGTGGGCATGAGGTTTGATTCTAAACGCAATTTTGCCCCTCCTGCCATCTTGCTGGGGCTTCTCCTTTGCCTTTGGATGTGGCAGATCTCTTTTGGTGGGATCCAACATTCTCCTGTGGACAGTTGTTCAGCAGTGAGTTATAATTTTGGAGTTCTCGCAGGAGAAGATGAGTGCGTGTCCTTCTTCCGCCATCTTGGGTCTATCATTGATGTGACACTGAAAGAACTCCCCAGGACAACAGGTGCCCAATATGCTACTGGAGAACAATGGAGAAATAACTCCAGAAAGAATGAAGCAAAAACAACACCCAGTTGTGGATGTGAGTGGTAATGGAAGTAAATTCTGATACTGTAAAGAACAATATTGTATAGGAACCTGGAATGTTAGGTCCATGAATCAAGGTAAATTGGAAGTGGTCAAACAGGAGATGGCAAGAGTGAACATTGAAATTTTAGTAATCAGTGAACTCACATGGACCAGAATGGGTGAATTTAACTCAAATGAGCATTATATCTACTGCTGTAGGCAAGAATCCCTTAGAAGAAATGGTGTAGCCCTCATAGTTAACGAAACAGTCCAAAATGCAGTACTTGGATGCTATCTCACAAATAACAGAATGATCTTTTGTCATTTCCAAGGCAAACCATTCAATATCACAGCAATCCAAGTCTATGCTTCAACCAGTAATGCTGAAGAAGCTGAAGTTGAATGGTTCTACGAAGACCTACAAGACCTTCTATAACTAACATCCAAAAAAGATGTCCTTTTCATTATAGGGGACTGGAATGCAAAAGTAGGAAGTCAAGAAACATCTGGGGTAACAGGCAAATTTGGCCTTGGCGTACAGAATGAAGCAGGGCAAAAGCTAACAGAGTTTTGCCAGGAGAATGCACTGGTCATAGCAAGCACCCTCTTCCAACAACACAAGAGAAGACTCTACACATGGACATCACCAGACGGTCAACACTGAAATCAGACATTATATTCTTTGCAAAGAGAAGCTTTATACAGTCAGCAAAAACAAGACTGGGAGCTGACTGTGGCTCAGATCATGAACTCCTTATTGCCAAATTCAGACTTAATTTGAAGAAAGTAAGGAAAACCACTAGACCATTCAGGTATGACCTAAATCAAATCCCTAATGATTATATAGTGGAAGTGACAAATAGATTCAAGGGATTAGATCTGATAGACAGAGTGCCTGAAGACCTATGGACGGAGGTCTGTGACATTTTACAGGAGGCAGTGATCAAGACTATCCCCCAAAAAAAGAAATGCAAAAAGGTAAAATCGTTGTCTGAGGAGGCCTTACAAATAGCTGAGAAAAGAAGAGAAGCGAAAGGCAAAGGAGAAAAGGAAAGATATACACATTTGAATGTAGAGTTCCAAAGAATAGCAAGGAGAGATAAGAAAGCCTTCCTCAGTGATCAATGC
>NW_011495018.1:20748930-20749488 GCF_000754665.1 Bison bison bison
CTGACTCATTTGAAAAGACCCTGGTGCTGGGAAAGATTGAAGGCGGGAGGAGAAGGGGATGACAGAGGATGAGATGGTTAGATGGCATCACCGACTCAATGGACATGAGTTTGAGTAAACTCCGGGAGTTGGTGATGGACAGGGAAGCCTGGTGTGCTGCAGTCCATGGGGTTGCAATATGTTGAACACAACTGAGTGACTCAACTGAACTGAATATGAGATAATGAAAATCAAATGCTCAGCACAGTACCTGGCAGATAGTGAGTCGGGAGAGACCCCTTCTCCCCAGGAGGAGGAGGAGCTGGCTCTCAGGTGAGGTGGGGAAGGACACACCACAATGAGGAAAGAATAGGTGTACATGTTCATATTCATATATGGCAAAACCAATACAATATTGTAAAGTTAAAAAATAAAATAAAAAAAATTAAAAAAAAAAAAAAGGAGTAGGTGCAGTGATACGTGTGTGAGAGCAAGTGGCTGGAGACTGGTGAGTGGCTGGAGAGAGGAAATAAAGCTGGCCGGTTCCACAGTGGGCTCCTTGAGTGCAAAGAAAGCTGG
>NW_011495018.1:20749588-20796680 GCF_000754665.1 Bison bison bison
GCAAGAGAGTTCCAGAAAAACATCTACTTCTGCTTTATTGACTATGCCAAAGCCTTTGACTGTGTGGATCACAATAGACTGTGGGAAATTCTGAAAGTGATGGGAATACCAGACCACCTGACCTGCCTCCTGAGAAGTCTGTATGCAAGTCAAGAAGCATCAGTTATAACTGGACATGGAACAACAGACTGGTTCCAAATTGGGAAAAGAGTACATCAAGGCTGTATATTGTCACCCTGCTTATTTAACTTCTATGCAGAGTACATCATGTGAAATGCCGGGCTGGATGAAGCACAAGCTGGAATCAAGATTGCCAGGAGAAATATCAATAACCTCAGATATGCAGATGACACCATCCTTATGGCAGAAATGAAGAACTAAAGAGCCTCTTGATGAAAGTGAAAGGGGAGGGTGAAAAAGTTGGCTTAAAGCTCAACATTCAGAAAACTAAGATCATGGCATCTGGTCCCATCACTTCATGGCAAATAAATGGGGAAATAGTGGAAACAGTGAGAGTATATCTAGGGCTTCAAAATCACTGCAGATGGTGACTGCAGCCATGAAATTAAAAGACATTTGCTCCTTGGAAGAAAAGCTATGACCAACCTAGACATATTAAAAAGCAGAGACATTACTTTGCCAACAAAGGTCCATCTAGTCAAAGCTATGGTTTTTCTAGTAGTCATGTGTGGATGTGAGAGTTGGCCTATAAAGAAAGCTGAGTGCCAAAGAATTGATGCTTTTGAACTGTGGTGTTGGAGAAGCCTCTTGAGAGTCCCTTGGACTGCAAGGAGATCCAACCAGTCCATCCTAAAGGAGATCAGTCCTGAATATTCATTGGCAGGACTGAGGCTGAAGCTGAAATTCCAATCCTTTGGCCACCTGATGCAAAGAACTGACTCATTTGAAAAGACCCTGGTGCTGGGAAAGATTGAAGGCGGGAGGAGAAGGGGATGACAGAGGATGAGATGGTTAGATGGCATCACCGACTCAATGGACATGAGTTTGAGTAAACTCCGGGAGTTGGTGATGGACAGGGAAGCCTGGTGTGCTGCAGTCCATGGGGTTGCAAAGAGTTGAACACAACTGAGTGACTCAACTGAACTGAGTATGAGATAATGAAAATCAAATGCTCAGCACAGTGCCTGGCAGATAGTGAGTCGGGAGAGACCCCTTCTCCCCAGGAGGAGGAGGAGCTGGCTCTCAGGTGAGGTGGGGAAGGACACACCACAATGAGGAAAGAATAGGTGTACATGTTCATATTCATATATGGCAAAACCAATACAATATTGTAAAGTTAAAAAATAAAATAAAAAAAATTAAAAAAAAAAAAAAGGAGTAGGTGCAGTGATACGTGTGTGAGAGCAAGTGGCTGGAGACTGGTGAGTGGCTGGAGAGAGGAAATAAAGCTGGCCGGTTCCACAGTGGGCTCCTTGAGTGCAAAGCAAGCTGGATTTTATCCTTCCTGTAAGTCATTGATTCTGGGCAGGTTGTGACAGGACCACTATTTGCATTTGAAGGAGCTCCCTGTCCAGCAGTGTGAGGTTGGAGCAGAGAGACCAGTGAGGGGCTATGTAAAGAAATGTAGGTGAAAATAGAAGAGCGTAGGCTAGAGCCACAACAGTGGGAATCGAAAGAGTGGCCTAAAGGGGAAGAAATTTTCTGGTGGTTCAGTAGGTAAAGAATCCACCTGCTATTTGGGAGACCTGGGTTCAAGTTCTGGGTTAGGAAGATCCCCTGAGGAGGGAATGGTAACCCACTCTAGTATTCTTGTCTGAAGAATCACAATGGACAGAGGAGCCTGGCGGGCTGCAGTCCATGGGGTTGCAAAGAGTTGGACACGACTGAACGACTAAGCACAGCACACCAGTGGATAGGATAGGCATGTGGCCTCTGTTATGGCAGAACATTCTACACGTAGATTTCGCCTGCTAAAAGCTCACAAGTCTTCAAGGAGGTACCCGGTTTCCCAGTGACAGATTAGGAAACAGGCTGGAAGACAGTAAGTCACTTGCTTAAAGTCCTAGCACAGGGCTATAACCTGAACCCAGGTCTGCCTGCTTTCTTTATCTTGGTGTCTCTCTGGGTGATGCTTAGCTATACAGCAAAACCTGGGCTGCACTGGATGGGTGGGGAGAGCGGGGGGAGGACAGTGCTGCTCAGCGAGGGCTTGATGGGCAACTCAGAGTTCAGGTGGGGCAGGCTGAGGGCTGGAAGGCCTCTCCAAGGAGCAAGACAAAGTGGGAAATAAGAGATTTCGCTCCAAAGGAGTTGAGGTGGTTCTGATCCCCTCTCTTCCCCCAGGGGCTGCCTACTACATGAAACCTTGGAAAGGAAAGAAGTGTGTGCAGCATAGACCACGATCCAGGTCCCCCAAGGGTGGAGCAGGGGTGATACCTGGGCCGGAGGAGAACACCTTACCTCCTCCTTCCAGAATGCCATCCCGGAGTCAGACTGAGATCCCCTGGGCTTGGGGCCATGCTTGGGTGGTCACGGGGCTGGCGGCTATGGCCAGGCTCTCCCAGATAGCCTGGGGCCTCTTCCTGACAGAGGGGTGCAGAGACCCCCACCCCCACCCTGCAGAAAATGTGCACACTCACAGAGCGTGGCGCTGTCCCAGGCCTGCCGCGGAGGAGCAGTGTAGGCGCGACATGAGATGCCCCCGCCTGAGCTGGGGATGAGGGAGGGGCACCTAGAGGGGCGTCCCGAGCTGCCGAGCCTCACACACTAGGGGGAGCCCCTTGCTTCCTACTTTTCCCCAGACCCTACCCCCATGGCCCTCTTCACGTGGGCATCAGCCTTGTTCCCCGAGGCCCAGATGGGGACACGGCAGGGAGCCATCTGGTCTTCTCCCAAGACCCTCAAACCCCACCCCTAGTGCCTTGTCTGCCTCACCCCAGTCACCCGCTTCTTCTCTGCCCCCTGGGTCTTTATCCGTGTTTACTATCTGTCAATTAGGCAGCCTCAATACCCTGTACACAGAAAGCCAGCCAGCCAAGCGTGGCGACCCAGCAGCCCCTCCCTTGCCTCTCTTTTCCTTTGGGTTGGGGGATTATGGGGCGGGGAGGAAGTCAGTCTCCTCTCCAGCTAAAAGTGACCATGGCCATTGTCTCTTTGCAGTCAATGTTTTCCCCTGGACCATAGCTGGAACTCCTGGGGTGGAGGTTGGGGTGAGGAGGGATGGTGGCCAGCAGGTGCCTGTGAGTGAGGGGCGGGTGGGTGGGTGGCTCAGGGGGCACGGGGGTGTGGCTGGTCACAGGTCACGTGATCCCTGGTTGACTCAGGCCTGGCTCAGTTAACCCCTTCCCGTTGGAAGGTTCTAGGCCATCAACAGGTGTGTCCAGTGACCCCTTCTGGTGTTACCAGTCACTCAGGCACATCTCTTGGGCCACACAGAGGCCTCCAGCCACAAAGAAGGAAGAGGGAGACAGAGGATAGAGGAGGAGAAAGAGGAAGGAGACAGGAAGAGGAGAGAGGTGCAGCGGGGGGGTGAGGGGTCCAGGGGGGTCTCACATGTACTTCGGGGACACCTGGATCCTGGTGTGGTCAGCTCCAGGGCGGGCGCTGGGCTCCCGCCGTTTCATCCCTAATATCAACCCCACAAGGCACGTAAGCTCGTTTTCACTTTACAGCTGGGAAAATTGAGCTCAGAGAAGAAATCTGTAAAGTTCACTCAGCTGATCCTCAGCAGAGACTCCGACACCAGAGTTTACGTTTTTGCTTCCTTCTCAGCTGCTTAGCCTCTGCCCTCCACCCCTGGAGTGGAGCCCACAGCCACGACCCAGCACCTCCTCGCCAGGCTGGGCCCTGCCTTCTCCAGGAATACACTTGGCCCCGTTTCAGGTCCCAGATATGTCCTGGAAAAGCCAGTCTCACAGCAAGGGTCACGGGCACTTCCCAGGGTTAGAGGGCCCGGCCCGTGTCCTTGGAGGAGGGCAGAGCAGAGCAGAGGCTTCAAAGAGGCAAGAGTTGGGGGTCCCAAGCACCCAAGAGGTGACTTCTCTCAGGAGAGACGTCGTGGCTTGGGGGGTGCTCGAGAGTCAGAGACACCAGCCTTTGAATCCCTACTCCCACTCACTGACTTCTGTCTTGGGCAGGTAGTGTAACCTCTATGGGCCTGAGGTTCCTCACTCAGAACAGGGTGAGTAATAGTGAAGCTTGTCCCCAGAGGCATCCTCAGGGACGCAACCATCCTTTTAAAGTGCCCAGGGCACTGTCTTGGACAGGTCAGGGGCACTAGGCATACTAGCAGAGTTTATCATTCCTGTGCTTTTTAGATTGGACCAACCTCTCCCAGGGCCCAACCATACACTCTTGGCTTCCCTAGTAGCTCAGATGGTAAAGAATCTGCCTGCAGTGCAGGAGACCCAGGTTCGATTCCTGGGTCAGGAAGATCCCCTGAAGAAGGGAATGGCTTCCCGCTCCAGTATTCTGGAGCTGATGGGCTTCAGTTCATGGGGTCACAAAGAGGCAGACATGACTGAACAAGTAACATTTTCACTTGGGCTCTCAGGACAACGTGGCAGAAGTTCTGTTCACCTGCTTGTAACATGGTCTGGCCCTAACTTGAAGCTGCCCTCCTGGCACTGTTGTGGGCTCACCCTGCTTCTTTCATCAATGTCAGATGTCAGCCCCCTCACTGGGGGTTTCCAAGTGAGGGATCTGCCTTAGCTATAAAGAAAGGGAAAATTCAACCTAATTGTGACCAAGGTGGACAGCCAACAGCTAGTGTGTGGGTTCACTTCCTCCCGGGTCTCCCTCTATTCCAGTGAGGACAGCTCTGATCCACCCCAGAGGCCCTGGCTGCCCCCTTGCACACACTGCTCCAACCAGGGCAGACAAGCCCTGCGTCCTTGCCTATGTGCTGACAGCTTGGTGGTGGTTCTCTGCTAATAACCTCTCAGTATTTGTTGCTCCTTTTCTTGGAGAGGAGGCTGAACACAGAAGGGTGGAGGACCAAGCAGGGTGGGGTGGGAGCAGCAATGGGCTTCAAATGCACAGACCACATCCCCGAGAGAAAGCTCTGCTGTTCACCAGATCTTCACCTTTGGCAATTAACTGATGTGAGAGGTCTCAAAGCCTTCCCCTGCCTCGGAGTATTTCATCATAGTATTCTTTCGGTCATAAACGGTTGAAAGATACCTCCTAAGAAGTTGACATTCTTCATCCTTTTTATCTACAAGGATGGTTTTCAGTGCCCTTGTGGACTAGAGCCTCGGTTAACAGCCCAACTGACCTACTTCTTACTCTAGCTCTGCCTCTAACCACAGCACTGGTTCCTTGGCTTCCAAACCCAAGGAGAATTCTCTGTATGAGGAAATGTGACTTAAGAACCGAGATATCAGTGGAGCAGAAGTTCAGGGATTCCCCAGGTGAGTTCTCAGCAGAAATGACTATTGACCAGAGAATCTATCAGAAGATAGTTTGTGGGACTTCCCTGGTAGTCCAGTGGTTAAGACACTGTGCTCACGATGCAGGGGGCCTGGGTTCCATCCTTGGTCAGGGAACTAGATCTCACATGCTGCAACTAGGACGCAGGGCAGCCAGAATAAATATTAGAGAAGATTATTTCCTAAGAGGAATGGAGTGGGCAATGCTGGGAAGGAAAGTAGGGGTAGAAGAAATGCCCTGGCAGTTCAGTGGTTAAGATTCCACACCTCCAGTGCAGGGGGGTGTAGATTCGATCCCTGGTTGGGGAGCTAAGATACCACATGTGGCCAGAAAACCAAAATATAAAGCAGAAGCAATATTGTGACAAATTCAGTAAAGACTTTAAAAATGGTCCACATTACAAAAAAAAAGTGGGAGGAGGAGAGATAAGGGTTCAGTGTTTCTCCACTGCCCTCCAAGCAGGAGCTGGTCTTGCCCTGGATCAGGTCCCACCTCACAGCAGCAAAGAGGCTGCCAGGTACCTGCAGAGAGAAGTACCCATGTGACAATCAACGTCTGGGAGGGCAGCGTCAAGAGAAGTCTATATGTGGAAGAGGATGCTGAACTGGGTGGGTGATGCCCTGGCCTTATCAGCACCCCACAGTCTAGCGTAGCACCAGGGCAGATGGCCTGTTTGATCTCCACCCTACTGGGCTTGGTTCAGTCCCCATCAGAAGGAGGGCCTTGTCCTCACACACCACGGTGCTGTGTCACCCTACTCCATTGACCCCACTGGCCTCCGTGTTACAGCCAGCTGCAATGGGAAGAGAAGCTGGCTGACTTTCAAAGTCAGGGGTGAGGAGAGGCAGGGCTCTGCCCTGCCTGGGCACATACCGGCAATGGCAGAAGGCAGGGGAGGTGCTCCTGAAGGAGAATTAACACATTTGACTCCAGAGGACTTAGAGATCAATTAAACAGCTCTATTAGAATTCATTCAACTTGGAGTATTTACGACATTTCTCTCTGGTGGCCCAGTTGCCATGGCTTAGGGAAATCAAGGTGGCAAATAGTTGAGAATGCTTTCCATTTCCTGTTGGGAAGGGTGATGGCTCAGCTATGACCTCAGACTGATGTGTGCTTGACAGGTTCCTCTGACACTTACTAGCTACGTGATCGTGGACAAGTTGTACAACCTCCTTGAGTCTCGCTTTCCTCATCTGTAAAAATTAAACACGATCTCGTTTGTGAAGGACAGAGCTCAGGATAGAGCAGGTGCTCAATGGGTGTGTCCTCCTAAAAGAGACCTTCCTTTACTTCTTGCGGTCCTTACCATCTCATTTAACTAATTTGATATTAATTGATTTATTTGGATTTTTTATTACACCCTGTGGTGGTTTTTAAATATGACCACAAATTCTTTGACACTCCTCTTTTCAAAAGGTGAAGCCAAATAGCCCTCCTCCTGAAGACTGGCTGGACTAGTGACTCATTTCTGAAGAGGCTGTGGCAGAAGTGAAGGTATGTGACTTCCGGAGCAAGGTCATAAGAGGATGTGGCTTCCCCCTTGTTCTCTCTTGGGTTCTCTGCTCCGTGGGCCACCCTGCCCCAAGGACACTCAGGCAGCACGTGCAGAGGCCCGTGTTGGGAGGATTGAAGGCCTCCCACCAACAGTCAGCACCAGCTTGCTGACCTTCCCAGAATTAGGGTCTCCAGCGCCAGTTGAGCCCTCAGATGACCACAGCTCTGGCTAATGTCTCAGCAGCAATCTCTTGAAAGATTGCAAGCTTCTGAATTTCTGATTCATGAAACATGTTCTGTGAGATAAATGAATGTATATTATTGTTTTACGCTTCTACATCTTAGAGTGACATAGAGGCTTCCCAGGTGGCTCAGTGGATAAAGAATTAGCCCGCAGTTAAGGAGACACAGGACATGTGGCTTTGATCCCTGTGTTGGGAGGATCTCCTGGAGGAGGGCACGAAACTCACTCCAGTGTTGTTGCCTGGAGAATGGGCCGAGGAGCCTGGTGGGCTACAGTCCATAGGGTCGCAAAGAGTCGGACACAATTGCAGCGGCACATATGCATGTTACCTAGCAATAGATAGCCAATACGTATCCATTGCCCTTCAAAGAAGTTTTGAAACTGCATCTAGCGGAAGGCATAGCTCTAACCAAATGGAAAGCTATTAGAACAAGATTTAAAAGATGAGAGTGGAGTAATAAATGGGGTGTGTCTCGGTAAGAGTCTGACTGTCCCCCTCAACCAGAAAATCTGGTTGAAGGCAAAACATAGCTCTAGGCTTCTTGGAAGTCAAGGCAAAAATGGAAACTTGATGACTCATATTAAGGCTAGTTTTTTTTTTTCTTTTGGTTCTCAAGGAGGATCTGCATTTGACATGTGGGCCTTCAGATAAATAACACCACACGACGTGGGGCAACATATCCTGGTGTCTTGCAGACATTCTACCTCCTGTAGGTCATGCAGAGTGTGCTTGAAATATATGTGTAGTTCATTTATAATGATATGCTTTGTACAATTTTCAGGACCTCTTGACGTTACAATGGGGAAAATATACTGCATTTTAAAAACTTTTTATATAGGCACTCAATTAAAGAAGTAGAGTATCAAAGCATTTATAGTGAAAAATCTCCCACAGGGCACTTCCATTTCCCATGGTCAATCCTGTGCAACTGATTTCTGGTTTAATTTTCTTGGCATATTTTATACACATATAAATAATATATATATTTTGCTCCCTTTATTACATGAATGGTAGCATATAATTGGCACTGTTCTGCTCTGTGCTTGTCATTCCGTATTGACATATGACTTAAAAATAGCATTTCCCCCAATTATCATAATTTTTGATTCTCTGTGTTTTTAATATTTCATTATTCAAAATTTGGGAATCTAAAAAGAGTCAAAAATAAATCAAAAGCACATGTAATCCCACTACCAAGATATGACCACTGTTAGACTCAGACATTGGCACCCCACTCCAGTCCTCTTGCCTGGAAAACCCCATGGACATAGGAGCCTGGTGGGCTGCAGTCCATGGGGTCGCTAAGAGTTGGACACGACTGAGCGATCTCACTTTCACTTTTCACTTTCATGCATTGGAGAAGGAAATGGCAACCCACTCCAGTGTTCTTGCCTGGAGAATCCCAGGGACGGGGGAGCCTGGTGGGCTGCCGTCTATGGGTCGCACAGAGTCGGACACGACTGAAGTGATTTAGCAGCAGCAGCAGCAGCAGCAGACTCAGACATACAGGGCACAGAGAACAAACTCGGGGTTGTGGAGGGGAGGGCGAATGAGGAGGGATGCACTGGGAGTTTGGGCTTAGCAGATGCAGACTGTTACACAGGGAATGGGCAAACAGCTAGGTGCTACTGTACAGCACAGGGAACTATATTCCATAAGCTGTGGAAAACCATAATGGAAAAGAATATGAAAGAGAATGGATATGTATAACCGAATCATTTTGCTGTACAGTAAAAATGAACACAACATTGTAAATCAACTTTACTTCAATAAATTAAAAAAAAAGAGACCACCACTGTTAAACACATTCTGTTTGGGTGTATTCTTTCCTGTCTTTCCCCTATGAATATGAAAGTGTATAATGTGCTTAATTATTCAAACCGTCCAAAGAATTTTACATTCTGGGCCCGCCCCCTTCCCATTTACTTTTACACAACCCTTTTCCTCTCCCCTACCTTTAATCAGATTTTGAGCTAGGCAGGTTTTTCTTATGAAGCATATTTGTTTTCTTACTAATGTTCTACCCAGCCCAGGACTGACGAGAACCTGCTTTTTTCTGGGACTTCATCATGATGCTCAGAGAACAGTTTTGGTTAACCTCTGTCACCAGAGCATTCCCCAGAGGGAAAACCAAAATTGTGACGCATCATTTAAGCTTATTCATAAAGGACTTTCTTAGATTTTCAAGATCAGATAGTATGAGCCACAAAGGCTGCAGATGGCCACCCCCCTACATGATGGCACTCAATTTTCAAGGGAACAAAGAGAGCTAGGAAAATCCTTTCCAACAAGAGCCCCAAAGGCGGTTGTTTCCACAAACACACCTTGGCACCTATGGGATTCTCCATGGAGCTGCCTTATGTCTAGGCATCCCCTCTTGTCTTGAAGTTGCTGCTCTGGAGTATCCTTGTCTGGGAGTAATCAACGTAGTAATTCCTTTATCCATCACCTTCCCAGACTACAAACCTTATCTCCCAACAACAGAATTTTTTCTTACTGGAAAAGGGCCAGTTATAAATTACATGTTCATCCCTTGTCATCGCCTGCCCTTCTCTTTCAAGATTTTTTTTTTTTAATGTGGGCCATTTTTAAAAGTCTTCACTGAGGCAGCCTTCAGAATGGGAGAAAATAATAGCAAATGAAGCAACAGACAAACAACTAATCTCAAAAATATACAAGCAACTCCTACAGCTCAACTCCAGAAAAATAAATGACCCAATCAAAAAATGGGCCAAAGAACTAAATAGACATTTCTCCAAAGAAGACATACAGATGGCTAACAAACACATGAAAAGGTGCTCAACATCACTCATTATCAGAGAAATGCAAATCAAAACCACTATGAGGTACCATTTCACACCAGTCAGAATGGCTGCTATCCAAAAGTCTACAAGTAATAAATGCTGGAGAGGGTGTGGAGAAAAGGGAACCCTCTTACACTGTTGGTGGGAATGCAAACTAGTACAGCCACTATGGAGAACAGTGTGGAGATTCCTTAAAAAACTGGAAATAGAACTGCCTTATGATCCAGCAATCCCACTGCTGGGCATACACACTGAGGAAACCAGAAGGGAAAGAGACACGTGTACCCCAATGTTCATCGCAGCACTGTTTATAATAGCCAGGACATGGAAGCAACCTAGATGCCCATCAGCAGATGAATGGATAAGAAAGCTGTGGTACATATACACAATGGAGTATTACTCAGCCATTAAAAAGAATACATTTGAATCAGTTCTAATGAGGTGGATGAAACTGGAACCTATTATACAGAGTGAAGTAAGCCAGAAGGAAAAACACCAATAGAGTATACTAACGCATATATATGGAATTTAGAAAGATGGTAACAATAACCCTGTGTACGAGACAGCAAAAGAGACACTGATGTATAGATCAGTCTTATGGACTCTGTGGGAGAGGGAGAGGGTGGGGAGATTTGGGAGAATGGCATTGAAACATGTATAATATCATGTATGAAACGAGTCGCCAGTCCAGGTTCGATGCACGATACTGGATACTTGGGGCTGGTGCACTGGGACGACCCAGAGGGAGGGTACGGGGAGAGAGGAGGGAGGAGGGTTCAGGATGGGGAACACAGGTATACCTGTGACGGATTCATTTCGATATTTGGCAAAACTAATACAATATTGTAAAGTTTAAAAAAAAAAAAGTCTTCACTGAATTTGTTACAATATAGCTTCTGTCTTATATTTTGATTTCTTGGCCCCAGGGCATATGGGATCTTAGTTCCCTCACTGGGGATCGAACCAGCACTCCCTGCATTGGAAGGTGAAATCTTAACCACTGGATGGCCAGGGAAGTGCCTGCCCTCTTTCAAAGACTGGAAATCTAGTCATTATTGTACAGAGAATTTTAAAAAGAACAGGAATGACAACATTTCAGATAGATAACGTTGAAAGGGATAAGCCATTTATAGTTTAATCTTTTTTCTAATATGCATTCTCTCCTGGCAAATAAAGGAGACCAAAGAAAGTGATAATACTAACGATACCAACATTAACTGAGGGTTTATTGATTCTGAGTTCCATGTGAAGTTCTGTGCATATTACAATTTCACTTAATTCTTATAACCATTCTAAGAGGTTAGTACAATTATTCTACCCATTTTATAGAAAAGTAAAGAGCCAGGAGTCAAACTCAGGTCTCTATGACTCCAGAGCATAAGCTCTAGACTATAATGTTCCACTATTGGACAAAGAAAAAAAAGGCTACAATGATTTCAAATGTGGAAATTTCAGAATATTATTGGTACAACAGTTGGAATTAGATTCTATGTAATGTATCATGTGCCATAACTAGCATTCTAGAACAAAAGAGTATTCTAGCACAGAAGTGACTGAGAGTGAAAGAAAACTTGAACCCAGAACCCTGTATAATGTAATAGCTTATTAATTAATGTCTGCTGTCCCCAGAGATCCATGTAAGTGAAAAAGATGAACAAAACAGCAGTTATCCTTGGGAATCAAAGACAGTAAAAGAATAAGCTCCCAACTTTGATTATGTAGGTTTCAACCCCAGCTTTTGACACCTTAGGCATCTTCTCTAAAGCCAGTTTTCTCATCTGTAAAATGGGGGATAATATTATTTATCTGGAAGTTTGCAGTAGTAAATTATTGCATCCATTTAAAGCACATGATGCTCAGTAAATTCTAGCTATTACACTTTACCCAGGGAGAGATAATGTGCCAACAACTTCTATCAATGACAGCAGCCTTCAGTTAAACAATCTGCAGAGATTCAGTGGGCAACGTTGGGCAATACATGCATTAAAAACCACGCTGCTGATCAGGACGCAGTGACCATATTACTGTTAATTTAGTAGCACAGCTATAGTAGTGTTTGCTAAGAAAAGACCAACACCCAGTCTTCTTTTCTATACAGATCCTCTAAGCTGTCCTTGGGTTCCTAAACAAAACTATATTGCGTATGTGCACAGGACGTTCTCCCCTACTCTGAGTTAGTGATTACAGTGGGGCTGCCCAGGAAGTCTCCCCTGGGCTAACTCTTCCTCACCTAGAAGCCAATTTGGCCACGGGAGAGACAGCCTGGGGAAGGCTTCTCTGTTATTGCTGCAAGTTCTAACACTTGATTTTTCTACCAACTGTCAAGAGGGCTGCATTTGGTGAATAATCTGCAAAGAGTAAGAAACAGACTTGGAGTTTGAATCCTGGATCTACGACTTACTATGTAATGATATGGGAGAAGGCAATGGCAACCTACTCCAGTACTCTTGCCTGGAAAATCCCATGGACGGAGGAGCCTGGTAGGTTACAGTCCATGGTGTCGCTAGGAGTCGGACACGACTGAGCGACTTCACTTTCACTTTTCACATTCATGCATTGGAGAAGGAAATGGCAACCCACTCCAGTGTTCTTGCCTGGAGAATTCCAGGGACGGGGAGCCTGGTGGGCTGCTGTCTATGGGGTCGCACAGAGTCGGATACGACTGAAGCGACTTAGCAGCATGTAATGATATGAAACAATGTATTAGCTTCTCTCTAAACCTCAGGTTCCCTTCATTGCAGGAAAGGGAATTAAGATAATGTCATAAAACACGCGGGACAATGCCTGCGTGTGGTGGGTGAGCACTTGGTAAATTGTGGCAATCATTTGCTGTGCAGATCAAACTAGTGACTCTAACCATGGTTTTAACTTCAAGCCCCTTCCTGATTTTGGCTATTTAAGATACACAAGAACATGTTTTGCTATGTACATATTGTTAAGATGACATCAACATGAACAATAGTGTCCATCATAAGCAACAAAAATTCAGCATCTATGTTCCATGTGGAGGACAAAAAGAAGAACAAGGTATAACCTCTGCTTTCCCATAGTTCATAATCTTGTAGGGGGGAATATATAACAATGTTAATTTAAGACAGACTGAGATAAGTATGACCCTAAAGTGCCATTGGAATCTGATAAAGAAGGAAGTTATTTGAATGAGAGTAACATGCTTCATCAACGGGGCCAGGTGGAGGATGCCTGGAAAGCTAGGAAGACACCGGAGAGGCTGCAAGCCTTCTGCTAGGTAAGCAGGTTAAGGGAGATGGGTGTGAGGAGATTCTGTTTGCCAGGGAGTAGGAACAGGTGTTCTATGGGCAGCTCCTGGAGTAGAGGACAGAATGATTTAAACAGAGGATGATGACAGACCTGAGGTTTGACAGGTAAGGCCCCGAGGAAGTCTTCCTCTTGGCAGCAGGCTGGAGGAGTGGACTGAGCGATCATTCTTCGGGCAAGTGTGGCAAGACAAATTGGTGAGGCCTCTTGCCCCAGGGCAGAAGGTTGTTACCCATCACCCAAGGGTCTGGAGACATATCACATAGAATTAAGGTACTTCTGCTTGCCTAAAATCATAGCCTCATTTACTCCAGGAGGGGGAGAAATGCAGACCACCCTCTGATTCTCTTCTATCCAATTACTAGTACTCTTTTTAAAGTATATACATATTTATGTATTTGTCTGAGCCAGGTCTTATTTGCAGCTCACGGAAACTTTGATCTTCATTGTAGCATGTGGGATCTAGTTCCCTGATCAGGGATCTGCACTGGGAGGACAGAGTCTTAGCCACTGGACCACCAGGGAAATCCCCAATTACCGGCACTCTTGATGAGCAGCTTATATTGACTTCCAGAAGCGGGGGCCAGATTTGTCACTAGGGCTCATTTTCTGGGGTAAACTCTGTTATTTTCTTAGAGAAAATGAGTTCCTGAAGAACACAGGGCCATTCTAACAGCTAGTGTCTTGGCAGTGCTTGGCCCTTGTCCCCCAGGTAAGTTCTAGGGTGAAATATTAATAACCCGTCCTGGCTGCCCGGCGGAGTCTGTTCCCACGTGCGGCTGCTTCCATCGTTAGCGGCAGGCCAGGCCCCTTCCTGTCTCCGCAGCACTCCTCGCCCCCATTGGCTGGAGCCACTTGACCCCCTCAAGTGGGCTTCAGGATGGTCCTGATGAGACAGGAAGAACTAAGGTGGCTCCGGGACTCACTCAGCAAGAAGTCACGCCTTTTGCAGGCCAGTCATAACCTTGTGTCTTGGCCCCGAGCACTGCTTTGCTCCTGGGACCCTAGCCATTACCGTGTACCTCAGCTCTGATCACAGGATCCGTCTGTCATTCTCCTTCCATCTGAGTTTCTGTTCTGAAGAACTATACTAAGAGCCCCCAGGCCCAAGGTCCTTCCCTGGTTTTGCCATTGCCCCACAGGAAGTGGAGGAAGCGCTGCTCTTAAAGCTCAGCCCCTGGGCTGGGGCTCCTACGCGGCTACCCGGTTCCTGCGTTCCTGCTCTGCTCCAGGTTCCTGACTGGGACTTAACTTCCCGGATACGGACCACTGTACCAGATTGCGCTTTTGGTCGACTGCCACGTCCTCCGGATTCCATGCTTCACCCGCTGGGCTGGACTTCCTACTACCTGCTTCAGCTCAAGCTGCTGCCCCAATGCCCGGCTTTGCTCAGTGAGTGGGTAGAATTCCAGAGCTTGCCCCACCCAGTCTGCCCTGTTCTTCTGCAGTTAATTGAGCCATGCTCAGCCTGACTTCAGCAGGGGTATGTGCATGTATTCTTGCTCAATGTTAACCTAAAGGTCAAAATGGAGACAGGAGACCATACCTATATGAAGTTACTTCACATACTTGGTTCTATAATACAAAATTACCTAAAAGATTATTTTTAAAATGAAACACCTCAGTTATCATGCACAATGTGTTTTAAAGGGCTTAATGGGCTTCCCTGGTGGCTCAGACGGTAAAGAATCTGCCCGCAATGCAGGAGACCTGGGTTTGATCCCTGGATTGGGAAGATTCCCTGGAGAAGGGAATGGCTACCCACTCCGGTATTCTTGCCTGGAGAATCCCATGGACAGAGGAGCCTGGTGGGCTGCAGTCTATGGGGTTGCAAAGAGCTGGACATGGCTGAGTGACTAACACACACTGATGGACCCAAACATCCAAGTGCAGTGGGAGCTTCACCCCTCCCCTCTTCCCCCTCCTCCTCCCAGCACCATGGCCTGGTGCATAATATTTGGAATACATTTTGGTTTGTCTTAATAGCCCCAAATGACCTTCATTTCAGTTGAAACAATTGAAGCCAACATTTCCAAAATAGAAATCAGGTAAGAAGTAATGTTTAACCTTGTTAGTCCAGTAAACACCTTTGGAAGAGTAAGCCTGTGCCTGCCAGCAAGTTGGCTGTATCTACACGTTCTCTCATAAAACTGAGGAGGTCACCTACTCTAAAGTCAAAGTCTGCCCAACCAGCCACCGCTGAAATCCAGCCCCCAGAGCATTACTCAACAGGAAAGGGGTGAGTTATAGAGTACTGCAACGACTTCCTCCATAGCTCCTGCTCAGTAAGAATCTTCTGAAGCTATTGCTCTTGGAAAAAACAATTAGTTTAGATCCTGCTTATAAAACAAAGTGCCCGTACATGAAGTAAGGACACACGCTAGTCTGGCAACTCACTGGAAAGCTTCTGGCAGCACCGCAGTCCGAGGTCCAGGCTGGGACTGTCAGGGTTTTTTTTCTTAACCCAGAAAATATCATTTAAGTCAAGAGGACCAGTGGGAAATCCACAGAACAGTCTGCCTCTTATAACCACACCACTTCCTCATTTCCATCCCCGTCTGTTAGGATATTACTGCTTTGGAAAACTTGTTTTTTTTTTTTTTTCTTGAAAAATCTCAAGTCTAAATATCAGCCCAATAGGACATTCTTTGGTCTAAGACGTCCAATAATTAACACTCCAAATTGGTCCTTCCACAGGGCTCATTCTACTGACCCTTTGGAGTGAAAGTCGAATATAAAGGGACAAACAATGAGGAAAAATCTTGTCTATAAGAGTTTGAAATAATATGTAATACGGACTCTTACAATATTTTTTACTAATTGCTTGTCTATTATTTTAAAAGCATATTAAACATTTTAGAATCATTTCTTAGGAATTTATTATTACTTTTGTGTGTTTAAAAGCAAGTTTATTTAGAGAGGTACACATTCCACAGGCAGAATCCAGTCCGATTCAGAAGGTGAGAGCCTGAATGATTTCTTAGAAAAATAATTTTCCTGTGAACATACAAACTGGATTAATAAAATCAATGCTATTGATTTTAAGGTATAGAGATTAGCCAGGAACTAGTATTTTGCCGGAGAAGGCAATGGCAACCCAGTCCAGTACTCTTGCCTGGCAAATCCCATGGACGGAGGAGCCTGGTAGGCTGCAGTCCATGGGGTCGCTAAGAGTCGGACACGACTGAGCAACTTCCCTTTCACTTTTCCCTTTCATGCATTGGAGAAGGAAATGGCAACCCACTCCAGTGTTCTTGCCTGGAGAATCCCAGGGACGGGGGAGCCTGGTGGGCTGCTGTCTATGGGGTCGCACAGAGTCGGACATGACTAAAGCGACTTAGCAGCAGTAGTATTTTGCCTAGAGATAGGAGTTACTCGGGACTGAAAATAAGGAATTTTCTTTTTTATTTTTTTTACTATTACAAGCAAGGTCAGCACTGGCCCAAGAATGACAGAACCTAAAGTAGTTTGTGCAGAAATAATCAGTAACTTTCACCATTGCTTCATTATCAAGACTTAACCAACTATAAATCATACAGGCCTTAAAAATAACTGGAGACATGTCCACCTGTCTGCTAGGTAAGACATATAACATTTGCTAAGGAAGGAATATTAAAACATATCAGTTTGTCATTTAAGGTATAAATGGCATTTAAATATCACAGGTTGTAGTAGGAAAGCAATCAGTATCTTAATTCACTTGAGAGGAAACAGAAGAGTGTCACAGAGCATCTAACTGACTTAATTATTGATAAATAATACACGAGCTCTGTTCTGCAATATGTTTAACTATCCCTATAATAAAGTCCTAAACATTAATTTGCAGGGGATTTTAGATACTGTTTATTTATCTGTTCCTAGGTTATGATCCAATGGGCTTCCAAGGGAGACTGCGGTATAGCAGACAAGTGTTTGAGATGCAGACTTGAAGATCTGTGCTTGGATTCTGGCTGAGTCGTCTCTGAACGACTAGTGTTAGGCAAGCGCAACTTCTCTGGAGGACTAATTCTTCCTAAGTCAGAACAAGATAACTAGGCTGGAGGAATGCATGAAGTAATTCAGTGTTTATAAACTTTCCTCAACCTTATTCTGACAAAGTTCCATCTAGTTAAAGCTATGGTTTTTCTAGTAGTATGGATGTAAGAGTTGGACCATAAAGAAAGCTAAGTGCCGAAGAACTGATGCTTTTAAACTGTGGTGTTGAAACTTTTGAGAGTTCCCTGGACTGCAAGGAGATCCAACCAGTCCATCCTAAAGGAAATCAGTCCTGAATGTTCATTGGAAAGACTGATGCTGAATCTGAAACTCCAATCCTTTGGCCACCTGATGCAAAGAACTAACTCACTGGAAAAGACCCGATGCTGGGAAAGATTGAAGGCAGGAGGAGAAGGGGAGGACAGAGGATGAGATGGTTGGATAGCATCACCGACTCGATGGATATGAGTTTGAGCAAGCTCGGGGAGTTGGTGATGGACAGGGAGGCCTGGCATGCTGCAGTCCATGGGGTCACAAGGAGTTGGACACGACTGAGCGACTGAACTGAACTGATTCTGCATCCAGTAATTCATAATCAGAAAACAGATGCAAATCCAAGCCCCAAATAGACATTTTGAAGTAACTGCTGCTGCTGCTAAGTTGCTTCAGTCGTGTCCGACTCTGTGCGACCCCATAGACGGCAGCCCACCAGGCTCCCCCGCCCCTGGGATTCTCCAGGCAAGAACACTGGAGTGGGTTGCCATTTCCTTCTGGCCTCCATCAACTAAAACTAAATTTAGACCCAGGATTGCCCCCTAATGGTCATCTCTTAGAAATGAAATCTCTGAAAACTCCCAAAGGCTGGCTTCTTGTTCCGATCTCCAGCATATATTCTAGCATTTTTCTCCAAGGAAGATCATCTCCAAGTATGTCCATTTAAATAAGATTTAAGTTGTTACAGTTTATTTATCTTTAAAAATACTTCTATAACTAAACAGTCTTTCCAGGTTTTAAAAATAACTTTCCTTAGAATGTCTCTCCTTGCTCCCAACTTTGGAAATTTTTTTTTTTTAAGCAAAGATAAAGAGCTTCTGCCCAACTCTTTTTTGCATCTTATGCAAAAGTATAGATATCTTGTCTTCTGGGTGTCATGATGAAGGTTCAAGAGCTGATTCTTTATCCTAAAGGACTGAATTACCACAGGTTGTTCCCACTTTTCAGGCATTCATCAATTTCTTAATTCTTGGGGTAAACTTAAGTCTTCCAAATCCAAAGTTAATGTTTTATCCCAAATCTACAGCCCGTCTTATATCAAAACATGAATTCAGGATGGGTGGACTTAAGAGTTCACACTAAGTAAGCTACTATTCCCCCAGGAAGCGTACACTCAGGACCTGGCACACACACAGCAGTAGAATCGTAAAAATTTGTATATCAAAGTGAAACACTAGCACCTCCTTTTTGTTGTCTGCAAGCCTTAGTCTTTATCTACAAAATGAGGATAATATCATCTACTTTCTTAGGATGTTGGAAAGGCCAGAGGAGGTATTACATGAAAAGCATTTAGCATAGTTTTTGATAACACAGAAGGCACCAAAAAAATGACAGATACTATCTGTTATCTCCCCAGTCAAAAAAATGTCAGTTATTTTTTGGAAGCAGGCATTATATTGCCACTCACAGGCATGAAAACTCCTCCTCCGAGTTACTGTCTACCACGGTTACTTCCTGAGATCACACCTCAACAATTTTCAGTGTGTTCTCCACAGGCATTAGAGTCCCTGCTGGTGGTATGTGCATTGGTGAAATGGACGTGCTGAGACAACAAAATTGAGAACAGTCTAGTGAGGAGAATGATAAGCAACAAACTTTTGTAAGTTCTGGGTGTTTGACAATAAACATGGTGGTGCTTAGCCTTTAAGAAAAGGAAAGTTCAAGGGCTAGAAATACACAGGATTGTTAGGTCTACTGCACCCTCTAGTGGCCACAAAGAAGATTGCTTGTTTAAAATCCTAGTTTGGTCGAAATTGCAATATTGATGCATAAATATACATCACCCTTGAATTTAAAAAATAACCAATTTGCCTTTATGTGTTCTCTGCCTATGTCAAAACAAAACAAAACCTAATATTAAGAAAAGCCAATGCTGTCAAAATTTGATCCATTTGTTCTCTTTATTCCCTGCTGAATGAAAATACTAATCAATAGAGGGAAAGGCACAGGCAACGCTACCTTTCATGCTCTATGGACTCTTAAGTGAGGACCGAAGATAATTGCCTTTGTTGCTTTATGAAAGGGAATTTTCAAATGAGCATCTTTCTAAAACAGCAATTTTTTCACCAAAGGGCTATTTACAAGGCAAGGTAATAATTAAATATGCCCAAGACTATGAATCTTTTCTCTGCCCAAACCCTTCATTTTTATAATGGGTAATTATAGTAAAAACTTCAATTAACCAGAACCCTCAATTAACATGATTTCCCCTCTTGCACTCTATTTTTAGGACAAAGTGGTGGAAAAAAATCATAAGACATCAGTCATGTGAGTGATTTAGTTTGAAAATCATTAAGATAGAATATGCTATAGTAAGTAGGAAAAAATCTTGAATAAAATTACATCCATACCATGATAACCAATACACAGGAAGTACATACATAACAAGAGCTGGAAGAGAATAAACTATTTTGTTGAATATTGTGGTATAATTTTAACCTTTCTATTCTACTATCTTTTTAATGTTATGTTATTACATATATAAAATTTAAAGAGAAGGTATAAACTCGACATATACACTGCAACATTTTCTATTCTACATCCATGTAGCACTGAGACTGAGAATCAGAATCTAAAATCCTTCAAAGATCTCTATAAATGTCAGAAAAATATTTAAGACTGTCACATCCTATCAAGAAAGAAAAATAGGTCACTTGGGGAATATTTCCTCCAAAATGAGCTGAAACAAGAAGAGCTTATTAGTTAATTTTCAACTAATTTGAAAATAAATGTATCAGGACATTTCTTATTCAGAAGTGTCAGTCTTACTCAGAATCTCACTGCAGTACAAAACTCAACAGTCCACAGAGTAGTTAGTTCAGGATAAGTAACCACTCATGAATAGAAAGCTCATGATACCAAGTCCATCTATTTAAAATACTGTTTATTTGTGATTTTACATTAATTAGCATTACATCTAAGAGCAATATCAGATAACATTTATACATTTTCCACAGGACACAGAGGTTCATTGGCTCATTCTTTATGCCAAAGCAAGTAAATAGAGGCATTAGCAAAAGGTGCAAATAGTTCACTGTTGCATTTAAAAAATACTTATGCACATTGCATTCATTTAAGATATATATTTTTTTAAAAAGTTATGGAAAAGCATAGTTCACAGGTTACTGTTTCTACATACATTGTAATACAACATAAATGATGTAGAACAAAAAAGAATCCTCAAACACAGAATTAAGCAACTGAAGTTTTCCACTAAGATTAAAACACTGATTCCAGTAGTTAGTGAGATCTAGAATGAACTTTCCAGGCTCCGTTTCAACTTTGCATCATCAAACACTCACAGTCAAACAGAACCAGCCCCGCAACACACTATAATCCATGGAATTTTTTTTTACACACCAACTCACCCTCCAGAAATACTTTGGATTATTTTTACCCATTGACTATTTTGGATCATTGATTTTACATTGATTTGTGACATTACTTGGGTGAAAGGGAAAAAAAAAAAAACTATATTAAGTCTAGGTTTAAATTTGTATTTACATTAGAAAGAAAGTTAACTGAAAACATAAGAAAAATTGGTAAAAATTAAGAAGTGGTAGTTTTCTCATGGTGGGGGGTGGGGATTAGACCCACTGCTTTCTTTTTGCGCCGCCTTCTAAAAATACGTTAACGTTAAAAGGATTTCACCCTTTTAAAACTTGAATGTCAACTAAGAAATACAATGGTTTTGGCAGAGAAACAAAATGTTAGCCATCGGGGACATGCTGTAAATAAATGACACTTCAAATCCTATCGTGGCCATGCAGCATCAACCTAGAACTCTTCTCATGACACCTCTCCTGTTCCCGTCACTGCTCACTTCCTCTCTCAGTCTCTTCCTTTCCATGTGGTTACCATGTGAGGGCTTTCTCACTCATTAGCAATACTAAGAGAAAAATACATTATAAGGTTCAAATATGAATCTTGTTATGCCTTTAAATGCTCTAATCCCCTTTTGATACTAAGTCCCTGGATTCTTTAATTATATTTAAAGTATACTTAGTACCAAGCAGCCTCAAATGTGCTCTACTGTTAAATGATTGGCTAATATGCTTATGACATTTTTATACTGAATGGTATACAAACGCCTCAACATACAAAAATCATTTTTGCCAGAGTTAAACTAAATAACCCATGTTATGTGTATAAAATCCCCTTCACTGAAAAATAAGGGGGTTTCTAAACTAATAAAAAAGGAACTTTTCAAAAATTATAGTTTACTAAAATGACCTTTTTTTTTTTTTTTGCAAACAAAGTTACTTCAGGTGAGGAAATTTCATACTATGAATAAAATTCCAAATGAATCTTTTCTTAAATTTAAAAAAAACAATTATGTGCCAGTGTATACTAATGCTATAGATTCTTATCTTAGAAGCTTTTAAAGCATTCTGTTAATGCCCATTGAAACAATGGGAACCCAACAGTTACAGTCAATAATCATGATAAAAAACTATAATCTCATTACCAAGTGAAGCAGGTTTTGAGAAACAAAAATTCTCTCACTTGTTCACTGGTAATTTCTTTCCAACAGATATTATGTAGAAGGCCTGAAGTAATTCAGACAGATATCTGTTTGTGGGGATTATAATACTTCATGAGGGCAAAGCTAATCAAAACTAGCAATTGTTTAAAAATTCAAAACCTTTTTTGGACATAGAAAATGAGAGATGACTTTGAAAGTGTTTTCATAATATGTTTTTCTTTTAGTAAAACTCTTTCCAGTTCTTAAAAGTCCAGTTTGCTACAGACCCCCAATCTGATCTACCACTGCATATTAATGATCAACTTATATGTGGTTTTTAAATGTGCAACGTCACATTGTAGTAACAATTATAAAAAGACTCTATTTAGGCTTCAACTTTCTCCTTTTTTTTGTTCTTTTTCAGAAAAGAAGGAGTGCGGAATTTCTTCTTTTTCTTGGATGGTGATTTTGAAGGTGAGCCTTCAGGTGACAGGACTTCTTCAATTTTTTCTGGAGACTTGATGGTTATCTCGATGCTTTCTATGGTGGTGCTTGTGGTTAACCTGCTTACTCGCTGAGCAAGCTCGTCTTCAACACCATGCACGTCATCCTTGCCATTCACTATCAGGACAGGTACATCCATGGAGATGAAGCTCTTGGAAAATAGCTCATGGTTTTCTATAAAAGGAGAGGATTTTTTTGTTATTTTATATAGTCAACATCTTTGCTTTATTTTACAAAACTGAAATGCTTAAGCAATGTACTAAGGCATTACTTTGATCCCAATAAAGACAGATGATTATTTTAATAGACTATGGGCCTATTAGCATGAAGCTAATGCTCTTAAATGGTATAAAGGGAAGAAAGTTGTTAGAACAAAGAATGAAGGCTAGATAAGTCCAGTTTGATGACTTGACAGTTTCATTGTAAATCAAGTCAGTATAAATGAGGAAGACAATATACATATATTTTTCTTTAATTCTGGAGTCATCTGGCAATCAAAGTTGAGAAAAATTTCATGCTTCTGATTGGAAGACATATGACAAACCAATTTTAATTTCACAAATTCTTAAGAACTATTATGTTGCCAAAATCCAGATTAAGGTAAATCAGTATAAATGCTGAACAAAAGTAGCACCCCATAATAATAAAAGAAAATAAAGTCACTGGGAGCTGTAAGTAAAGTGCATGGTGAGAAACTTACTGTATCAGGTGTTCAATTTCTTTATATGCAGACAAACGACAGAGGGACAGACTCTAAAGATTAACTGGGTGGAGGCTGTGGGAAATTACATTGAATACCTTCTAATTTTTCAGGGATATTTTGCGGTGACTGAGTTTGAGACTGAATTTGTGAAACAGATGAAGCGTCATCTGAGAGTAATTCCTGCTCAGCATCTGTTGGATAAGAGTTTAGTTAAAAGCCATGCAAAACAAAAAAGCATTAAGATTTTAGGAAGGTTAGTGCATACATCAAATACCTGCATACACAGGGATGATAAACGCTTCAGCCATGAGCTGAGCATGCTCACAGTTATCCCACACATCAATCATTATGTGTGGAAAAGAGGAGGTTAATGTGTTAACACTCCGGCTGCTACTGCTAATTTGACATACATGCTTTAAGGAAGCATGGCTACTGGCAGCCCAGGCAAATAATACAAGCATTTAGCTTTTGCTACAGTGTTAGAAAACCAAAAATACATTGAGCAGCCAAATGAATGGAAATCTGAAAGCCTCACCAATGATGCTACATTAATGAGGCAAAATGCCTCACTGAATTTTTGAACAATATCCAGTTAGTGATTCCTATTGGAGCAATATTAGTGAGCTAATTCAGGTCACAATGAATGTGGAAGAAACTACTTATAAAGTTATATATATATATATATATATATACACACAAGGAGATGGTTCTATTGTGCTATATTTGTTACCTGGCATCTTTAGGCTTTCAAAAAATAAGAGATTAAAGAGGGACATTTTACAAAATACAAAAATAAAGTTTCCAATCTTATGTTAGAATGAACATAAGTTGAAGAATACCACTTAGAACATTTAATGTGATTATATTAATGAGTCAGGATGACTCCCTTTTGTGACAAAGACACTATCACATTGATGAGAACTGTTTCCTGGATGATCCAGATGTCATTAGTTCTTTCTACATGATACCAAACAGGCACAAAGATTCTTTAACTAGTGGTTCTATTTTGCTTTGGGTAAAAATTTCAACTATATGTTGAAGATGCTCTAAAGCAGAGGCTCTTACCCTCTTTTGGGGTCATAGACTTCTTGTCCTCCTCCCTGCACCCCTGACTTCCTCAAATATAAAATTAAGCAAATATTTTATATCATATTTAAGATATTTTTCAGATGGCTCATAGATTGTCTCAAGCTTATCCAAAGACCCAAGACTGAGAACCCTCTCTATAAAGAATCTCTTATTCTTGAGTAAAAGTGAGCTAGTATTCAATTGGTGTTTTCATGAACAGTTCTTAAATGCAACCCTTACTTAGGGTTCTGAAGTCAGAAAAAGAAACCTCACTAGAGTGCCCATGTGCTTAAGTAAAGTCACATAAAAATTCTAGTGTCCCACTTTATTTTAGATTTGAAAATTACAGTAATGACATCTTGAGACATCCAGGAGCAACAGAGATTTTACAAAACATTAAAGCCACATACCTGTGAATCTACAAGTATGTCAAAGTAAAACAAAATTTTTTAAAAAGCCACATTTTCTGAAATGTTTAAATTTATTAATTTATCTACATTTACTTTAGCTAGTGATTGTTTACTCATCTGGAGATTTCACTTTACTGTAGAAGACTTTCTGCTAGCAATCAGACTGCTTTCTAAGGAAAACAGCCTTCTCTACATGTTAACATACATGGTCTGTGGGAGCTCTTCACATTTTAATCCTACTTACACTCAAGTAAAGACTGAAAGAGCACATGGAACAACTGATAGTAAAGAAACATTAAAAAAAAGAATCCTGACTGCCTTCTATCATCCAACTCAAGGGGCTCTGTGAGCAGTGTGGTTAGCTGGGGCTTAACTTCAAAGTGAACTGACCTTCCAGGCCTTGCTGTTTACGTTCGACTGTCCTCTTATACTCTTCAAGTTCTCCTTCTGTGAGATGACTGAAGGGGTTGGGAGGAGCTGGTGGGGCATGATCATCATCTTCAAACTGCATGGTCTTGCGAAGAAAAACACTGACTTGTTACCAAGAGTAACATACTCATATATGTATATTACTCATACATACTCATATATGTATATTTATTTTTATATATTTACATATATCTATACCTACAACTTCATATACACCCACTTAAATGTATATATGATGTATGTGACACCTCAACTCACAACACCCATAAGAAATGATAAAGTAACATGTTTTAAAATATTCATATCCAGATTAATGACTTTATAGACTACTGATCCAATAGACTAAAATTGCCAATGATGCTTCCTCAAGGCTGCATAGGTCAAATTTAATAACTCTTAAAAAAAAAGAAAACTAAACCAAGTTCTAGAAACTTCCATGTAACTAAGAAATATCTTAAAAACCAAGAATGTCAAAAAGCCTTTGTAAAAAAAAGGCTTAGAAAAATTAAACTGTACCAAGAAAACTTTTAAAATCTGCTATGAAAATAAACTTGTACCTATTTGCCTTAGGAAAGAAATTAATGAGACTTTGAGCTAAATCTGGCAGATTGAACCCATGCATTAAAAGAAAATTCCTCCCAAAACCCTACTAAAATGATAGTAAAGGAACAGTAGCAAAAATGGTATAAACTTTTAAGGACAAAAGAACGGAAGAGGAGACAACACAGGATGAGAAATGGTAACACATGGTTGGAAGATGGAAAGCAGGTGGGAAGAGCAGGTGGCAGAGATGAGAAAATTGAAGCCTTAGCCCTGCAAAGAAGAATGCAAAAAAGAAGCCTGCTTGTGTGCTGTAGAGGTCTGTTAAGGCTCAAGTACCACAGAAAGTCGCCGTGAAGAAAAGCTGAAAAGGGACAACTTAGAAGTGTGAAGGAGGAACAGATAGATTCTCAGGCCCCCTTTCCTGTTCCACACACATGAGCACACACATCTCTCTCTCATCTCTGCAGAAGATCAGGGGCTTATTCTTCAGAACGACTGATCTGGGGACACAGAACACAGTTAAGGGCTCCCAGGATGATGGAGGCAGACTGGCAAGAGAATAGAGAACTCTCTGGATAAATTAAATGACCCCAGATAGAAGAACTACAGACACTAGTGCTTGGGCACTCCTGAAAGAAACAATCTGGTCCACACCCAGGCATCCTGCAGAGGAGCTCACCAGTTCCCAAGCTCTGCACACACCTGAGCTCCGACTGGCTTTCAGTGTCTCATTCTTAAATACAGACGGACTACCACAGACTTCCAGACACTTGAAGAAAAGTTTCCAACATGGAAGAGACCAGAATTAAGAAGAAAAAGGGAACTCAGAAGAAACAGACAATAAAGGGAGCTGAAGAAAAATTAAAGTTGATATCCTCAGAATAAGAGGGGAAAATAGGAAATACTGTAAAGAGAAAACAAGACCAAGATATTATAAGGAAAAAAACGGAATATTCAGGGAATAAGAAGTCTTAAAATTAAAAAAAAAATCAAAACAGAAAATTAAATAGAAGGCTTAGAAAATAGAGTCAAGCAAATCTTCCAGAAAGTAGGAATAAAAGACAAAGAGAAAATAGGAAGGAAAAAAATCAGAGGCTTAGTCAGAGATCCAACTAACAGTACATTAGTATATATCCTGTGAAGAGGAACTGAAGAACCTCTTGATAAGGGTGAGAGAAGAGAGTGAAAAAGCTCAACAGTCAAAAAACTAAGATCATGGCATCCAGTCCCGTCACTTCACGGCAAGTAGAAGGGGAAATTGTGGAAATAATGACAGATATTATTTTCTTGTACTCCAAAATCACCGCGGACAGTGACTGCAGCCCTGGTATTAAGACACTTGCTCCTTGGAAGAAAAGATATGACAAGCCTAGACAGCGTATCACTTCACTAACAAAGGTCCATCTAGTCAAAGCTATGGTTTTTCCAGTGGTCATGTACGGATGTGAGAGTTGGACCATAAAGAACGCTGAGAGATGAAGAATTTGAAGGCGTTCAAACTGTGGCGTTGGAGAAGACTCTTGAGAGCCCCTTGGACTCCACAGAGATCAAACCAGTCAATCCTAAAGGAAATCAGTCCTGAATATTCATTGGAAGGCCTGATGCTGAAGCTGAAGCTTCAATACTTTGGCAACCTGATGCAAGGAGCCGACTCATTGGAAAAGACCCTGATGTGCGGAAAGATTGAGAGCAGGAGGAAAAGGGGGTGATAGAGGATGAGATGGTTGGATGGCATCACCGACTTGATGGACATGAATTTGAGCAAACTCTAGGAGACAGTGAAAGACAGGGAACCCTGGCATGCTGCAGTTAAGGGGTGGCAGAGAGTCGGACATGACTTAGTGACTGAACAACAATATATAACCTGACAGAAAAAGAAACTGAAGGGAAAAGACTACTTAACTGAAGAAATACTTTAAAAAATTCCCAGAACTGAAGGACAAGACTTTGCAGATTGAAAAGGGTTACTAAATGCTAAAAATGGAAACAAAAAAGAAATCTACTACAAAGCACACCAACATAAACAGAATGCAGGAAACAGAACCACATAGCGAGAAGCACAGGAACCTCAGGATGAGCCAGTATATCTGGCCTAAAGAGCAGCTAGCCGAGATCTGGACCCTAATGACAATGACAAAGAGCTGGACCTGAGAGATTACCTGTTACTTTTGACTCTATGGAAAATAATATTAAGAAAAGTTTGGGAAGAACTAAGCCTAATATATCCCAAATACTAAGTCAATAAATAAGGGAGGCAGCTTTTTCTCCGGGGCCAGAAAAGTTGTCTAAGAAAGGAAATGTCATCTTGGAATACTACCTGGCTCAGCAGTAAGCATTTAAAAATATAAACACTGAAAGCTACCTAGACAAAACATCGTGATACAACCTTACTGGGAGAATGCAAATGGGAAGCCTTGTGTAAATAGGCTAAATCCTCATCATCCATAAAAGAAGCCACTATTATCTTTCATTAATTCTAAGATGTGCTTTTCTCTCACAATTTCTCATCTCTGAAATCGGGATTCATCTTATGATTGGTTTCTTAACAATTATAAATGTTAGCATTTGTATCTCGTTTAGTGATATATAAAACAATGGTACTTCTAATAGCTGATGAAGTAGATTTGATGAAATAAAACTGAAGTCTAAAACTGATAAATCAAGAAGGAGAATAAAGATGCTCTTTAGAAACCAAAGTAAATGCTAGAATAAAGTCCTTGCCCCTAGAAATTGGGAATTGAAAGTGACATTTTAAGTCTTGTGAATTATTTGACTATTTAAATTGTGTTTATACTAACTTTAGTAAAAACAATTACTCATATTTAAAAAGCAGAAATTATTGGGAAAACAAAGATCATACTGCTTCATGGACTTACAGAAGGAGGCTTATCCACAACAATTCCAGCAAGCAACTGAGACTGTGGTCCTGCTGTTTTCAAGTCATATCGATTTTGTTCTCGAATCTGAATTGAAAAACAGTAAGTTCTTGGGGGCAACTCTGCAGGTGATCTTTGGGTTACTATTTTACCACCCCGGGTAAGGGCTGCTTTAATTCCCCCTCCATAAAGCTCTCTTTTACCATTCTAACAACTCACATTAATCTCCTCCACTCCTCTTGACATGAGATTTCCTATTGTCTTTCAGTGTTAGAGAGCTACATTTTTCACTAATACAGCAGAAATATGTCTTAATACTTCTTCCCCATACAGCCCTCTTATCAGAAACCAGAAAAGAGCTGGACGTATTCCATACAAGCTAAAATTATACAGAATTAAATTGCAAATTCTTCTGTATGCAAACCTCTAAACTTAGCATTAATCAGTTTTAGTTACTAGTGATTTAAACATTGTTTTATGTTTAAAATAAAATGCCTCTTCCAGCCACAGAAGACCACATCTTACCTTATTTCTCTTTTCTAGTACCTCATTCGGGTTGGTGTTTAAAGGAACAAACTGATTTGGATCTTCAATTTTGATAGGTGTTCCACTACTAACTTTAGAAGAGTCCTCGGCTTTCATCCACTAAAAAAATCAAAAATTTTCTAGAATGAAGCTTTGTATTAAGGAAATATGGTAGGTTCTTGACAACTGTTTATTGACTCAAGGGGGTGGGGGCATACACTGCTAATATGTTAAAGAATTTCACTAAGCAGTTTTTAGTGGTAAATTAGTTTATCTCCCATACTAGTTAGAATTAGCATTCACTTAAAAACAAACAAATGTCGGTACCATGAAGAACACTAAATTATGCAGCTATTTAAATTTTCTCCTTTTGGCATTTTAAACATGTTGGTGAAAATATTTCAGGCATTTAGAGCTTCTCACACTAACTCACATTTAGAGTTGCCACCTGCACTGAAGTTTTATCATGTGACGATGGCTAACAAGTCATCAAAAAGGACTCAAGAAATCTCTTAGGATTTAGTTTTTCAGATTGCATTTTTAAATTTTGGCTGACAGAATGGGCCAAGCCCCTAACCAGCATTTTGCAAAGGGGATAATCTGGTAGTAATCTATAGTATAATGGCACCATAGGGGTGGAAGAGCCTTATATAATTCTCATTTATCCATCACATCCCTCAAAGAAGGATAGTATTTATCAAGATTAATGATGACCAGCCATTAGTTCCTTTCAAGAAAATTCATTCTAGGAAACATATGTTCTTTTACTAGGAGATAAGAAATCATATTGACTAGAGAACACTGATGCCTAGGTATTTCCATACTGAATACTACTGATTTATATGATAGGATGAACTAATTCTGCAATGGCACCCCACTCCAGTACTCTTGCCTGGAAAATCCCATGGACGGAGGAGCCTGGTAGGCTGCAGTCCATGGGGTTGCTAGGAGTCAGACATGACTGAGCGACTTCACTTTGACTTTTCACTTTCATGCATTGGAGAAGGAAATGGCAACCCACTCCAGTGTTCTTGCCTGGAGAACCCCAGGGACAGGGGAGCCTGGTGGGCTGCCATCTATGGGGTCACACAGTGTCGGACACGACTGATGTGACTTAGCAGCAGCAGAGAATATTTAATGATAAGCACTCCAAAATTAAACCAAATCTGAGACAAAACGCTGAAAACTTTAAGATCACCTGTTTCTTTATCTACAAGATCTTGCCTAAGGGCAGCATGTGCAGTAATTCACAAAATTTGGTACCATTGCTGCTGCTGCTGCTGCTAAGTCGCTTCAGTCGTGTCTGGCACATGGAACAAAGTGCCATGCATAAATGTTATCTAATAAGTTATAGTCATATTATTAATATTATATTCTACTTGCCCAATATCTTCAACACAGACCATTCAATTCATCAGTAACTAGGCAAACCATGTTAAGTAGGGACATACTGTGATTTTGGTCCTGGGGCTCGTCTCCCCATTCCGAGACTCCTCAGGCACGTTCACTTTCATGTAGGTATTTGGTGAGTTCAACCATCTGGTTTTTTCACGCTGCTGCCTCTGTGCCATGTATTTGAGAGGTGAGAGGGGCACTGTATCATCTTCGAAGGAAAAGGCAGTCACAGTGGCTGGGATCTCTACATCACTCTTGTGCCTCGGCTTCTCTCGAATGAGAGGGTGCCTGTAAGCATAGCCTGTTCTATATCCCTGGGGGAGGGAGAAACCACATTTGAAGCAATCAAACTTGTCCCAAACGCAGCATTTAGAGGCTAATTCTTTAAACAAATGATTCTTTCGCTGAAAAACAAAAAGGGGAAATCCTTCCAAAACTCCACATAACTGCCACATAACACTAGAGTTGAAGTTAAGCAAATTTCAAGATCTAGTTAAAATTGATTTCAGCTGACAAAGCAATTTCCACTCACACAACTATTTCTGACAAAGGTAATTTCAAAACTGCTGACCAGAAACACTTGCCAAGATATAAACTGGTTTTCTGGAGGCCAAATCTCAGTGCTCATTTAAGTCTTTGTTCCTGGGTCTGAAGGCAATCTGCTTTCTGACTCTTAGCGGAAGAGGGTAAAAATCTAAGATAAGATGACAGTTGCCTATTTCACCAATTCTTAAAATACACCAAGTTCCTTCCTAGGGTCACACTGCTCTCAGAGGAGTAATGAGCATGTTCCCAAACCACAGGGAGGAGGGGACATCTGGTCCTAAATCTGGAAACATGAAATCAAGCTCATGGTCAATTTTTTACCTACCAAGTTGTCCAGAGTCCTCATCAGCCCTTCGAACTCAATCTCGCCAACCTTCCACTTTTGGTGGGAACCCATATTCACTCCTCCTCCTCCAGATGCCGCTACAGTGTGAGTGGAAGCTTTGTACTTCTGAAGGTCCAGCACAAGCAGATTGTCCACCCCACCTGCCCCTGCCAGTGCCTGCACCTGTAATCCACGGCACAGTATTAGAGGCACACGACTGCAAAGACTGGAACGGGCACTTCACTTTGCAAAAGGCACAAGTTTGATTCTGCAAGTATCTGTAACATGTCTTCAGGATACCAACAAAGAAACTTGTGAAAGCAGGCAGCTTTAGGAGCTTTTCCATCTATCCATACCTTCCAGGGCTCTGACCCTCCCTGATGGAAAACACATTTAGAGCCATACCCTTTAACATATTTCAAGAAACTGAATTCTCTTGCCAAATTTTAAAGTTCTTTCCTTGCAGTTTTCCCATGGCCGTCCAGTTTAAACTTTTGTTGAAAGTTATAATTTTAAAGGAATAAAAACACCATATTGTGAATTTAAGAATACTGAAGAAGTCACCTCGTTGTTTCAATATAATGAAGCTTTTCATAGCCTCATTTAAGAAGACTGACCATTAAAGCAAAAAAAAAAAGTTGGTTGTTAAGTTAAAGTTGGTAGGAAAAGTACACCCCCCTTTTCCCCTCCTTTTTGCAGCCTTTCCAATAAATTCAGATTCTTACCATTTGCTTCAAGAGAAATCTGCTTGGTTTTTCTAAAAGGGGGGAAATTAGGGCTGTTAAATACACCCAGCTTCTCTGGGGTTAATAAATATCTAATCCATTATAATAATGAGGCTGAGGCTGTGGAACCTCTGGAAATTGCATGAGTTCCTAAAGCTTCTGGTGCTGCTCTTACCCTTTTTTATAAAAGTGACCACAACACAGCCGATCTTTGATAAATGGCAGTCATCTTTGTTCCTCAATTAGCACCACACTGCTAGAGGGTGAAAAGGGAGAAATGTGCGACTATACCATCTTGGAAAGTAGGCTTATGAAGAAAATTATGTTTATGAAGCCCTTAGATTTGGTGTATGTGTCTGTACATGAATTTTAATTTTCTTTCCTCCTGTTTTCAATTCAAGAGATACTCAGTTGACCCTTTTTACTCAAGTGAAGCACAACTTCTCTTAAGACAAAACAAAACAAAAAGCCACCAACTGATAGAACTCTGGAAATAAGTAAACACAATACCCAGCCCAACAGATAATAAAGCAAAAAAAGGCAGGAGGAGGGGTAAACGTTTTTCTTACTTGAGTCTCACAGGCTATCTGCACATTAAAAATGTAATGAAAAGCCTCCTCGACTGTTTCTCCAAGTGCTACCACACCATGATTTCTGAGTACCAGCACCTAAAATAGAATCCCAAAGCAATCACTTTAAATAACTGGCATAGCTCACACTGCTTTCATCAACAGTAACAGCAACAAAAATAGCTCCTTTGATAGAGACTCTACTACACACCTTACAACTTGGCCCCAGAACTTTCTGCAGTTGAATTCTCTCTTCCTGTTCATCAAGTGACCCTTGGTAGTCATAATAGGCGACATCTCCCAGGATCAGGGACTCTTGAGAAATTGGAAGGATCCCGCACTTCATGGAGGACACCTATTTGATCGGGTTCATGCCAAGATAACACATTTGGTTACTGATCACACCTTCACAGGAACGGGATTCTTCAGTCAGCTCAGGCAGCACTGGCCTGTTCACCGTGCTCAGCACTCCAGACTCCTCCCGTTTTAGTTCTTTGCTTCTTCAAGAGGAAGAAAAGAACTTGGAAATTCTATTTATATGCTGTGCCAGATATTAGGAAAGAAGCTTTGTGCTAAAGAACTCAATGACGCAATTATTAAACTGATTTATTTAAAAGTGCAAATGCTGTCTCCAATTTTTTCCTAGAACAGTAGCATTTAGTCCAAAGGGCCTTTTGCTTTCTTATGCAGAGGATTAATACTTTGAAAATGACTTCAAATGGTGGGGTCTGAAAGAATGATTATAAAGTATCATGGAAGGAAAGCCACGGAAATAACACACTTCCCAGGATCATTGTTGGTTTTGGCCCTTCAGTGACTTACAGCTGCCGTTGCAAGGGTATGGATGTGTATCACACACTTAACATCAGGACGTGTTGAATATATCGCGGCATGGGGACTGAAGCCTGCATGGTCAATTTTCAAATTAGTACTTCCCTGATCAACCACTTCTCCTATTATATTGACTTTCACCTGGAAAAATCAGAAAGACATACTTAATTGGTACACAAGCATCTAAGTTTCCAGCGTTCCACAAGCTAAACTGGGGGGTGGGGTCGGAGTGGGGGTTGGGTGGCAAACTTTTTTGTCAAAAGCCAGAAGGCAAATATTTTAGATTTTGTGGACCTCTGTTGCAACTACTCAACTCTGCCACTATAGGAGAAAAGCTGCCACAAACTACTGTGAAAGAATGGGTGTGGCTTTGTTCCCACCGAATTTTATTTACAACATGTAGTCTGCAACAAAATAGCATTTACCAAGAAGTACAGTTTTTAAGAAACTGAGTAACTTCAGCTCTTCGCTGAAGGTCTGGCGTTTACTGAACTCCCTGGAAAACATCCATTTGCTAATTAACACTATAGCACTAGAATCAACAAAGTTCCTTCTGCTCTAGAGGCCAGTGACAGTGCTCCAGAGTACAATTATGAAGAAATAAATGCCAGAATGTCACACCCTATACTCACACCAACTGAACTTTGTTTAAATCTACCTATAAAACATACAGACTGTGTGTGTGTTTAAACAAATTACAGAGTACAGAAAAAAAATCAAAAGATTCTCTTCAAAACATGACTAGGTTTAATCATTAGACCAATTCATTTATTAGGCTCTTCAACCACCCTGTTTTTCTTGAACCCTAAAGCTCTTCTTTAAAAAATCAACATTAACTTTCCAAATTCTTCCCTGTTCACTAGTAAATGTTTTCCCATCCATACCTCTTCTTGTTCTGTCCAGTACTAAAAGCTAAAAGCTGTCAAAAAAGTACAAGGAAGCACAGAAAAAGTAACATAAGAATGAAAATTGTACCAAATTGGAGGCTGTGGCTTCAGAAAAAGACAGGCCTCTGGGAATTATTATTATGTGGTCTTGCTCCTTACTTATTCTTACCTGGGAGAAACAAAACAAAACAGAATTACTATGAGGTGTTTATATTTCACAGTGTAAACATGACTAAGAATATAATCATAATGAATAACTATAAGATATCTGGGTGTGTGGGGGGGTGGACAAAGCAGAAATTAAAGGCGTGCAACATGAAACTTGCCTTGAAAAGTTTTCTTCCCTCAAGCCTTCAATACTTGCTAAAAAATTCTGACATCAGGTCTTCATTTACTGGACTTACCTAAAGTGTTATTTTGGGAGTTCTAAGGTTGTTTAGGGTCAGCTCATCTCAGGATAAATGAATGCCAATATTATTCAAGCCAATGAGATATGACTATAATTTTGACTTACATTATGGAAATTAAGGGGAAATAGGCAAAGGAAAGAGAAAAAATCTCTTCCTAGGAAGAAATTAAGGTGGAAAAGAAAGGGGAAACCAAGGAACAGCTGGAGGAAGGAATGAAAAGTTGTAGGAAGATTGTATCTCATATCTGTGCCATTTTCATCACACATTATTTTCATACCTTTTCTTCCAAATATTGTATTGTTTCCAAGTGTGGCAACAGGAAAACAAGATAATGATGAAGAACGGGGAAAATATATTTAAAAAATAAAGACCAAGGAGGAAATCTCCTTTGCCTCCTCTACTCTCCCTGCCCCAAATGCTTTTTAAAGCATTTTTAAAAAAAAATATCACTGACTCTCAGATATAATTAATACACAGAGAGAAAATCCTGCCAGGAGGATTTCTTTTCAGACAGGTTCTGCGACTGGTCTGAATTAAAGAAACACAGGTAATAAATGGAGAAGAAAGTTGGGGTTAACTGTAGCCTCTCAAAGATAAGGTTTAAATCAGGATGAGGTTGTGGTCCAGCATGCTACATTCAGAGAACAAGGTCTGAAAACTGGACTTCTGAGTAAAGGTAGGAGAGCATAGTTGCCTTCAAGTTGGGATTTTAAAAAAAGGAATTGAAAGCTGAAGGACTCACTGAGATGTATGTATTTGCCAGGTGGGCCCATCCAAACAAGTCTGCAAGTCTGTACAGGCTGGCAAGTTTACAACGAGTAAGCTTTTCTCCCTTCACATACGAGGATGTATCTGCTCCGGGAAGGTCATTGATAGGTGTGACCATGCCGAGACCTAAGAGGAAAAATTGGGGAGAGAGACTCAGGTCAAATAATTCCTTACCTGAAAATTAGTTGGCAGAAAGCAGCCTGAGTCTGGGAGTGTCCCAGCCTGCAAATGATCTGAAACTTACCAGCCCACACAACATTGCATTAGCTTATCTTCCTCTAGGGAAGTACACCCAGAGTGAAAATACGCATCAGCTATCGCCTTGCTGTTTCATCTAGTACTTGGTAGGGAGTGATGTTAGGGAGTTAGGCTCATACCACGGGTTGGGGTGGGGGGGTGCAGATATGGACAGATGATCCCAATGGTAACAGCTGATAAGATCTAAAACAAGCTGCTTTACCTCTTTTGACTTTTATTCAAACAAAAAATATTTAAGAATGCAATCAAACAGTAGTCTAGTTTCTGCCCTCACCAAGCAACAAAAACTAGTCTTAATCTCTAATGACCCAATCGCTAAATTACTGTCTTCATTCCCCTGGCTACCATTACCCGCCTCTTTCCTACACTTCTTCTCCAGGCCTGTGTGGTACTATTGTGGGCCTCTTGGCCCTTAGCCCTACATACTCTTGTTAGGGTACATGGCACATGTCAGATAATCAGTATTATAGAAAAAGTGGACCAACTAGCTCAATTTTTCAATTTTCCAGTTTCTCCCAAGCAGGAAGAGTGAGTGATGTTGGAACTCATTGTTCCTCTCACCACTGATCTGCCACCCCCGCCATCACCACATTCAAACCTGTTGATAAGTCTTCTCTCCCCTTCCTTGGCTATAATGCCCTTCTCACTGCTCTCTTCGTTCTCATTCCCACAACCACTGCTGCTGCTGCTGCTGTTGCTGCTAAGTTGCTTCAGTCGTGTCCGACCCTGTGCAACCCCACAGATGGCAGCCCACCAGGCTCCCCCATCCCTGGGATTCTCTAGGCAAGAGTACTGGAGTGGGGTGCCATTGCCTTCTCCACTACTCTAGTCAAGCACTTATAACTCACTCTGGGACTCTTTCAAAGATTCTTTAACCAGTGTGTGTGTGCCAAGATACTGATCCACTTGAGTTCTACCCACACCTTATGCGTTCCCACCATCATGTCTCTTTGCATGCTATTCCTCTATTTGGGAAGTATTTGAATTCATTGAACTCCTACTTGTAAATCTTTAACAAAAAAGAAAAAAAGGAAGTAACAAAGAAAGAGGAGGAAAAGAAAAGTCCCTGAGGTCTAGGATTCTGTACCTGCCCAGGTACAGCAGTCAGTTCTGTGCATGCCTCTCTCTGAGATGTAGTTATGACAAGTTATAACTCTTGGCATCCTTACAGTGTTTAGTCCACCAAACTGGCACTCTCCGTAAAGGCCTGTTGAATGGATAAAATATGCTAACACCTCTTTTACACCAAGTTCTAACTGCTACTGCTCCTTTGTTTTAAAGTCTGGTTAGTTGAGCTCTCTTCTTTCATAAAGTTCTTTTGGTCCACTTCATTCCATAATCAATTCCAACTCTGAGTTCATAGCAAGATGACTTAGAAAAAGTCAGTAGAAAATTTCTTTTTAAGTTGCTTTGTAATTTTTTCCCTCTACAGTTATCTTGCAGTTTTAATCTTTTGTGCATTCAGTGTATGTCTCAACTCAAATATGTGTTTATCTGGGGCATGGACCACATTTTATAACTATTTTGTAATCCTTACAAAGTCTAGTAAATGTCTGGTTGGTATGAAGAAGTAAGAGACACTAACACTATGTTACTTTAAGTATTAGATGTTACAAACTGAAGTACTGAACCAGATCAGAACATGCTGCTAGAAATGTACACTGTTCAAAGTGGAGATGAAATTACAATTTTTCAAACTTTACAAAACTGACGTACTGAGGGGAGGTGAAGTAAAGCCCGAAAAAGAACTGGTCATGATGTAATCTGCAATCTGTTGTAACGCTAGTAATCCAGTTGGATTGTGGCCTTTCTTCATCTGTTCTTGAATAAGGCATTCCAGGTCTTCCCGAAAGGCCTGTAATACACAAAAATAATCACTGAGCACATGCATGTCACGGGGAGCAGAATGACCCCAACATAACTTGCTCTGATATAATCAGTCTTTCCCCCATTCCTCTCTGGAATAACTTTCATTTACACTATTTAAAAACAAATATAAAGCACAAAATAAGAAAATTAAAACACTGGAAGCAGCTGCAAGAAGCTTGGTTTCAAGGGGATGGAAAATCATTAGGCGTTCTTAATCTCTAAGAAGATGAGCTATTACAACATCCACAATACAAAGGCACGGGTAAAGGCAACTCTGTTAATAATATGCAAATAGAGCACCCATATAGCCTGATGTAAAGAGACCCATTCCTTGCCCAGCAGCTCATTATCAGGTTAGGATAGACTCCTTATCTGAATGGAACATGCCTCTGACTATAACAACTCCCAGCAAAAGTCTTCACTAAGACATAGTAAATCAAGGCTTCCATTTTATGATTTCCATGGCAATTCCTTAGCTCTATAAACTCTGAAAACAAACTCATAAAGAGCAGGGAGCTGATTACTCCCCTCTGCAACACTGTGCTAAAGAAAGAACTTTTCTCCCAACTCTGGGTACTAAATGTTCCTGTTTTGGAGCTCTGCTTTTCTTCTTTTTGGGAAGGGGGATGTAAGTGTGGCAGATAGTATTTATACAAATAAAAATACTGAATATTAAAACAACAGTTTCTATTCCAGTAAGCTTTGAGTTGCTAATATAATTCATCATTTGAAAAATCCCCCAACCCTTCACATTAGTTGAATTAGCTGGTTTTGTATTTCTATCACACTCAACCAACACTTAGTTTATTAATCATATATTCTCTTGCTCATGTCTATATTCGTTCACCTTAAACAGGAAGGCTCTTGCAATGTAAATTATCCAGACCTTGCTCTTCATTTGAGATTAGTTACATGTGTAGCAGAATGCCCTGCTGGAAAGTATATTCAGTTTGTTCCGACTTCACTTAAGAAGGAGAAGGCAGAATATACTGCTTTGTAATCATTTCCTCCAAGAGAGCAGGTATAAACACCAGAGATCACTGGGAAATTCTCCCGAGAAGAGTGACTCTCCTTCGAGTCCCTGTGAGTAGTCTTCCTTGTAAGGCTGGGAATACAATCTCCTGGAGTGGCTGCTTAGGTGGAGCCTTGCTTAGAGATGGCTGAATACATCTCAGAGGTTTTCAGAAGGAAGAACCTTTTTAAAAATTTTAGATAATGGCATAGAAGCTCCTGCTGAAAGGGAAATGTGGTTGTAAGGCTACGAGGTGGTAGTACATATTAGAACCAGTCCTGACTCCTGCTTGCATTGTTTTTAGAAAACAGTTGAAAGGCATCTGTGATGTGAGTTCAAAGATCTAAGTGTTAATAACTGTAATCTTGGGAGCTCAACCATGGAGCATCAAAGCACACCTTAACTGAGCTTAGCGCAGCAAGAGCGTAGGAGGTCCTTCTTCCCTGCTGCACCGTGGTGGCCTGCAGAGGCATCTGGGTCAGCAGTAAACCTGTATCTCCTCTTGGGCAAGGGTTTCAACGACACCGCCATGTGGCAGGGAGAGGCAGGGGCAATGGCAGTCAGTGGTGGGCTGAACAGACTCTGGTGTGGCTCTGTCATAGACGCAGACATGTGTACCACACACCACAGCCTGGATATGGAAATCACCGATGAACCTTTTTGGACTATGTAAACTACTTTAAGTTCTTGGGACAATTTAGGGGAAAGCAGAAATTCCAAGAGAAAGATGCTGCTTGAATGATTAATTTAAAAAATACTAGTGACCATATTTGAATTCTGAGTTCATAGTGCAGTTTATACCAGTTAAACATGGTTTTCCTTTTACAAATGCAAGGCTTGTTAAACACAAATCCTTGGCATAATTACAAAAAAAATTCTAACCATCTAATTCCATTGACTTTTATCTAGTTCATTTAAGTATGTGATTTAAACCAGAGATACTATCGTATAAAATATCCTTGACAAAGACACATTACACTTATCAGAAAACTCCATTAATATATTTCTAAGACCTTGTGAACATAAAATGGCTGTGAGCTGCATATAAAATGGATGGACACCTTCATACTGATGGCTAACATGAGTGTTTTAATATGTTTAAGGCTGAAAGGAAAAGAATCTTCCAGACATACTCATTTATCTTTATATAAACTACAAAAAACTTCTAGACATCTGGCAATGGGCCAATCTGAAACTTTATCTTCCCTTCAAAATCAAACTCTATTTAACCTGCTTCAATTCAAAGAAGCTATAACCAACATTCTTTGATTCAGTAAGAAAAAAAAAAATGATACCTACTATGTGTATCACAATAGCTCTGAGAAGGAGGTATTATTTATTTTATTGAATACTGCACCTTACGTTGTTTCAGCAAGAATTTAAGGCAGATTCCATAGATTAAAATGACACAAAAATAAAGATCAGTAAGAAAAATCAAGCTAAAGAGAAAATAAGCATATGGAAGTTAGACTGAGCCAGGAATGAGGTTGAGATACAAAGAGCACACATAAAATTGTATCATTTGCTAGAGATGGGCCAATTTTTATCTAAAGTTTCCAGCAGCCAACATGAATCAAGACAATTGCTCAGTATGCTGATTTACAATGGTTTTAAGAGAAAAAACAAAACCAAGTAGTTGCTCAAGAGAATCACAATTATTTACAATCCTGATGAGAAATTTCTGCTGGGTGTATTGAGAAAGCTAAATAAGAAAGGTTGAAACGTTTGTTCAAGGTCACAGAGCTAGTAAATGTCAGAGACAAGGACTCAGGTCAAATGCTTTTTTCACCAGTGAAAATGCCTTTTTAAAAAAACTTCCATTTATCCCATAAGATAGTGAGTACCATCCTAAAGCTTTGAGATGATCCATGGTGTCATAGAGGAATGCGTAAGCCCTTCTGAAATTAAGATAAATATATGAATTTCCCTTTTCAGGCTAGTGAATAGCTTCTATGCAGTACAGGAGAAGAAAATAATTTTAAAAGTAAATGAAATGTTCCCAGCCTCTTTATATAGTTGACAGTGCTTCAACAGATATGAATTCTTTTATTCCAGAAGATTTAATATTTTTTGTCATGAACATTTATAACTCAGTTCTTAATGTTGCAAATATTTTTGAAATATTGTTCAGATAATTACCTCAGTCATAAAACTGTTAGTATAAAACTTACTAATGATATAAAACTGTTTCAGCTGGCTTTAAAATTTTATCAATAAACATATTAAGCTTTCATTAAAATATTATGTTAAAAAATAAAAATTTTGTTTGTCTTTATGGTGGATAGTTAATCATGTTCCTACTAAAATTCAATATTAATAAAATAATCCTTTACAGTTGATTCATTTGAATCTCACAATAAAGTCCTGAAACAGGCAATTACTTGCTTGTGGTTGCATAGCTAATAAATAAATGGAATAGTGATTCAAATCTCAAAGTCTCAGTTGGGTATAGGATATCTGCCTAACTGTATCAGAGACGAGCTGTGTCGCTGAATCCAGTTACAGGTATGCCTTGTTTTACTGCACTTCAGTTATTCTGCTTTTTTAGATACTGTGCTTTTTTCTTCTAAATAAATTGGAAGTTTGTGGCCACCCTGTGCAGAGCAAGTCTAACAGTGCCATTTATCCAAGAGCATTATTTTAAAATTAATGTATGTACATTGTTTTTTTTTTAAGACACAATGCTCTTGGACACTTAATAGACTGTAGTATAATATAAACATAATTTTTGCATGCACTGGGAAACAAAATCTGTGTGACTCACTTTACTGCAATGTTTGTTTTACTATGGTGGTCTGCAGCTGAAGCTGAAATATCTCTTAGGTATGTCTGTACAGCTACTAAGGCAGCAGGTGTGCTGTGGTCAGAAGCATGAGCAAACCTCTCAGGCTAGATTAGGGCATTAGGTTAAAATGATAGATAAAGCAATAAAAATTATATAGCAGATTTTTGGAGTACCAAAACTTGCCCTATTATAGCTAGAAATTCTTCCATCAAAGCAGAATGAGAAACTCACTTTTAAGTAGGGCAGCAAGATCACATGCTGGGCTTCTGAAGTCAGATTAAACCAACAATTCCCTAGGGTCTCTGCTAGCAGAGTCAGGTTAAAAGATCAAACGACACACACACATATGTGGTTTTACAGCATAAACCATCTTCCTTCTTACATGGAGAAAAACAGAGAAGAGGAGGTATTGGGGGTTGTTATACCCTGAAGACATGAACACGCTAAGGCAGAATGTCAACGGAGTGATAGATTCTTTAAGGCTTTCAAATGCCAAAATATAGTCTAATGAATGATGATTGTAATTTTCAAAGTGTCGTCATGAAAGCATAAAACTGCTTTATGTTAGCAGTATTATATTTAACCCATGTACATACACTTCCATAAAACTGTGCTAGGCACCGCATGGTATGTTTTGTTATTTAACTGTCACAATCATCATGTGAGGTCCATTTTTGCCAACAAGGAAAGAGAAGCTCAAGTTAAGTGAGTTTCCTAATGTCATAGTGCAATTAAGTGGTGGTGAGCCCAGATCCAAAAAAAGCACTACATGCATGTACAAAAAATTGATACAAACAGATTAAAACTAGAAATGATGAGAAAATGGGCTGAATTCTAACTTAGGTCACAACAGTCTGGTACTCCAGGATCTCTACAATCTGTTAGGTCAGTTTTTGGCTGTATCTCCCATTACTACCTCATACTCTGATCCACAACATGTACTTTTCTATCCTTGCTCATTGTATTTCATCAAACGGAAAAGCTGGCTTCTACTGTTCCTCTACCAGATGAATTCTTACCCTTTATACTCAACACTCATTTTAAATGCCACATTCTCCTTGAAGTCTCTCTAATCACCACAGTTAGGAGGGATCTCCGTATTTCTTCTCTTCTCATTCCACTTTGAATTCTTTTAACATTTGCCTATACTGCATTTAGGGCTTTATCAGAACTGTGATTTATTTTTCCTACTCTACTATACAGTTAAATATCTGATGGCTGGGACTGTGTTTTTCATATTTCTAGAGAATCCCTGAGTGGCTAGTTCAGTGCTGAATTATTATAGTTGATAAGTTAGAGCTTCTTTTCTTTGCATTTTCCTAGATATAAGGAAAGAAAGCAAAGAATCTGATCTCATCTTAACTGAGTTAGTGATAGGAAAGATCCATTTCACATGTGATTAGCACTGGAATCTGAAGCTCTAGAAAATAGTCTTATCAGTCTGTCACTTGAATGAGAAATTCCTCCTGTGTAATTAGGCCTGTCCATCATCTACGGGAAGAAATTCATTTTTTTTTAAAACTAAGAAGTGAATCTTCACAGAAAGTTGTAAATTTTTGGAAAGTCATTTAATTCAATTCAAACAAAATCCTACTTGAAAACTTGGTTTGTCCCCAGAACATTATTAGTTGGGATAGCTCTCTCAGCAAACACATGTCCAAAAAAGTGTGGTTAAAAAAAAAAAAAAACACTAGGTGAAAAACAAAATGTTTAAGTTAGAGGGTGACTTTAAAGGCTTCTCTGACTCTCATACTGTTTTATTGGGCACATCTCCTGTCAGTTAAGGGAGTGATCCTATAACTCTGAATTCATAAATGTATGGATAAAAATAAACTTGGAAAAACATAAAGGATTCAGAGATTTGAGATTCATGTAAGGTAAGAGTATACTCAGAGTATATACACATGTGGTGGTGGTTTAGTCACTCAGTCATGTTTGACTCTTGCGACCCCGTGGACTGTATGTTGCCCGCTAGGTTCCTCTGCCCATGGGGTTCTCCTAGCAAGAATACTGGAGTGGGTGGCCATTTCCTTCTCCAGCAGATCTTCCTGACCCAGGGATTGAACCCGGGTCTCCTGCACTGCAGGCAGTTTTTTTACTGACTGAGCTAATATATTCATGTATATTATAAGCCAAAAGTAGTAGTAATTTGAAATATCAGATCTTAAGGCTTCTGCCTTAAGAACTTTCAGAAGAAAGTAGTAATAAACGAAAGAATTTTTATTTTTAAATCACAGAAAAGAAGCTATTTTATAAAACAAACAGATGATGCAATAGTTTTGGTTAAGGTTAAAAAAAATTATACAGATTGACCTATAAGTAATGTCTAACTTACAAAAATCAGGTTAACAGAATACTGATAAATCTCAGAGCTGGATTTTAAATACCCACAGCTGGGTGTTGTACCTCATAATAATTACTAGAAAGAAAAACTGGAGCAAAAAGAAAAACAGATTACAGACTTGCTGCTCTCAGGGCACCCTGCAATTATGTTATTAGATCTCTCCTCAAGTGGAATTAGGAGCATAACAAACTTACTTAGAATTTCTCCATTAAGAAATGTATTCATTTGGAAATAGATTACCACTGGTCCTGTTGAAAGGAGAAAAAACACATAAACCAAATTTTCTTCTGGATGATCTTTCTCCTGTATCTACGTGTAATTAATATAAAGCTAAAGGTTAGAATAATATCTTTTCTTAAAGCTGGCATTTTAATAAAATTGCAAACAAAGTTAATAAAGAATATTTCCATTTGAAACTTCCAAAGTGACCAGATAAATCATGGTAATTCTGACCTATTCTAACTAAGGTGACCTGTTAAAATTTTAGGGCTTAATTATAGTGATAGGAAATTTTAACATGAATATGACTTTTAAGTTTCTCCTATCTTTAAAATAAGTTTGAAGCATTACACGTTGCCCTGTTATTAAGAAAGGTTAGTGTGTCACAAGGATCTATTGTATTGAACATGGAATTCTCTGCTCAATGTTATGTGGCAGCCTGGGTGGGAGTCTGGGGGAGAATGGATACATGTATACGTATGGCTGAGTCCCTTCGCTGTACACTCGAAACTATCACAGCATTGTTAATCGATTATGCTGCTGCTAAGTCCCTTCAGGTTAATCGGCTATATCCCAACACAAAATGAAAAGTTAAAAAAAAAGGTGCTGGTGTGTCATGGGCCTGACCAACCAACATCTACACTGCTGTTGTCCTATCTTTCAGAGTAACATTAAACACTTCTTTCAATAAGTCTTTATGATATTAAGACTTTAAGAACTTCCATTCTTTTTCTGAAACTTGCCAACTATTTTTCATTTAAGCAGTATAGTTCAGTAGGAACTTATTGGGCAACATTCAAGTGTTTAATGACTCAAAACCCATTCAGCCATTCACATATCCATCCATCCAAGTGTTCAGAATTTACTAAATATCTACCATGTTCTGAAGTTTTCAACTTACACCTTTCTTTAACTTTGATGAGGCCCATCATTAAATTCTAACCATCTGCCCTGGATATTTCATTCTAAGACAAGGGCAATCATATATATGTCTCCAAAGACATATATACAAGGAGTATATTGGACAAAGAAAACTTGTAGATTCTCTCGAGTGCATTAACAAAATCTCTAAATAAGTTTATTCACCAGCACTTAATTTCTAAGACAAATACTTTATTAAAATTAAAAAAATCATATCAAAAGGCCATGAAATTTCTAGAAAGAAATAGTATTTGGAGTTGAGATGAGACAAATTTCTCTTCTCCTATTTTCCCAGCTCAAGGCAATAAGGCAATATGTTTGTCATCCAAATTTACAGACACCGAAATGTCTTATGATTTGAAACTCCTCTTGAGCAAGAGAATTTGAAGAAGAATAAAACACGGGTGGAACTCTTTCATAGTAATTGAATGCTTTAAGCCTAGCAGGAAAGTGAGTGAGTTTCAAGTTTAAATTCAGACCCCTCTATTTAACTAAGGGTATAAAAACTTCTGCAAGTTATTTAATGGCTCTAAGTTTCAGTTTATTCATGTGGAAACTAGGGGACAGTAATACTTCTTTGACTGAGTTGTTTTGAGGATTAAATAGGATTCGATACTTAATAGTTGCCTGGTACACAGTAAGCAGTTATTAAAAAAAAAGTATTATACTTTGTTTTTATTAGTTTCTTTCCTGATTTACTTTCTTCCCAAATGAACTCAGCATTTTTTTTTCCTTTGAAAACATGACATTTATTTTTTTTTAATTTTATTTTATTTTTAAACTTTACATAATTGTATTAGTTTTGCCAAATATCAAAATGAATCTGCCACAGATACACACGTGCTCCCCATCCTGAACCCTCCTCCCTCCTCCCTCCCCACACCATCCCTCTGGGTCATCCCAGTGCACCAGCCCCAAGCATCCAGTATCGTGCATCGACCTGGACTGGCATCTCGTTTCATACATAATATTTTACATGTTTCAATGCCATTCTCCCAAATCTTCCCACCCTCTCCCTCTCCCACAGAGTCCATAAGACTGTTCTATACATCAGTGTCTCTTTTGCTGTCTCGTACACCGGGTTATTGTTACCATCTTTCTAAATTCCATATATATGCGTTAGTATACTCTATTGGTGTTTTTCCTTCTGGCTTACTTCACTCTGTATAATAGGCTCCAGTTTCATCCACCTCATTAGAACTGATTCAAACGTATTCTTTTTAATGGCTGAGTGATACTCCATTGTGTATATGTACCACTGCTTTCTTATCCATTCATCTGCTGATGGACATCTAGGTTGCTTCCATGTCCTGGCTATTATAAACAGTGCTGCGATGAACATTGGGGTACACGTGTCTCTTTCCCTTCTGGTTTCCTCAGTGTGTATGCCCAGCAGTGGGATTGCTGGATCATAAGGCAGTTCTATTTCCAGTTTTTTAAGGAATCTCCACACTGTTCTCCATAGTGGCTGTACTAGTTTGCATTCCCACCAACAGTGTAAGAGGGTTCCCTTTTCTCCACACCCTCTCCAGCATTTATTATTTGTAGACTTTTGGATCGCAGCCATTCTGACTGGTGTGAAATGGTACCTCATAGTGGTTTTGATTTGCATTTCTCTGATAATGAGTGATGTTGAGCATCTTTTCATGTGTTTGTTAGCCATCTGTATGTCTTCTTTGGAGAAATGTCTATTTAGTTCTTTGGCCCATTTTTTGATTGGGTCATTTATTTTTCTGGAGTTGAGCTGTAGGAGTTGCTTGTATATTTTTGAGATTAGTTGTTTGTCAGTTGCTTCATTTGCTATTATTTTCTCCCATTCTGAAGGCTGTCTTATCACCTTGCTAATAGTTTCCTTTGATGTGCAGAAGCTTTTAAGGTTAACTGGGTCCCATTTGTTTATTTTTGCTTTTATTTCCAATATTCTGGGAGGTGGGTCATAGAGGATCCTGCTGTGATGTATGTCAGAGAGTGTTTTGCCTATGTTTTCCTCTAGGAGTTTTATAGTTTCTGGTCTTACGTTGAGATCTTTAATCCATTTTGAGTTTATTTTTGTGTATGGTGTTAGAAAGTGTTCTAGTTTCATTCTTTTACAAGTGGTTGACCAGATTTCCCAGCACCACTTGTTAAAGAGATTGTCTTTAATCCATTGTATATTCTTGCCTCCTTTGTCAAAGATATGGTGTCCATATGTGCGTGGATTTATCTCTGGGCTTTCTATTTTGTTCCATTGATCTATATTTCTGT
>NW_011495018.1:20797111-20819357 GCF_000754665.1 Bison bison bison
CTTTAGTTTCTTTAGGTAGATATATTCCTAAGTATTTTATTCTTTCCGTTGCAATGGTGAATGGAATTGTTTCCTTAATTTCTCTTTCTGTTTTCTCATTATTAGTGTATAGGAATGCAAGGGATTTCTGTGTGTTGATTTTATATCCTGCAACTTTACTATAGTCATTGATTAGCTCTAGTAATTTTCTGGTGGAGTCTTTAGGGTTTTCTATGTAGAGGATCATGTCATCTGCAAATAGTGAGAGTTTTACTTCTTCTTTTCCAATTTGGATTCCTTTTCTTTTTCTGCTCTGATTGCTGTGGCCAAAACTTCCAAAACTATGTTGAATAGTAATGGTGAAAGTGGGCACCCTTGTCTTGTTCCTGACTTTAGAGGAAATGCTTTCAATTTTTCACCATTGAGGATAATGTTTGCTGTGGGTTTGTCATATTGAACTCAGCATTTTAAATAGAAAGCTTACAAATTTGTTTCTTACAAACATGTACTAGTAATACCTTTGATTTTGATCTTCATTGGTTATGGGTTTTGTCTAACAGAATGAACCTCAATATTCACACGAGACACATACAGTTTTTAAGAAAATTATATTCACAGAAACATTATAATCTTGGACTTAAAGAAACAAAGAGAGTACAAAAAGAGGTCTTTGAACTCCAAAACCTCTACAAGAAGAAAGCAGGGTGAGAAAAATACACAGCTGCAAACACAGGCTACTTTTTAAGGAAAAGGAAGAGTAATTCAGAGAATGGAACCAAAAACCCAGAGGGCAGAGCCAAGAGCCAGGGAGACTCATTTCTACTAAGTAGAAGAAGGACTGAGTTCTTATCAAGGGAACTTTCAAACATTGGCCCAGATGGATTTTAGAATTACTACGAAGCAGTGACTCCTCTGTACCCTCAATTTTTTCCCTTTTTTGAACAAGAATGTCCACAGCAGTTAGCTTCGGGTGTGTCCCACCACTGAATGTGTGTGAGGGCAGTTCTCAGGTCTATAGATTGAGAGGCACTATATTTAAGGAATTTCACTTGAGATGGATCACCTATACCTGGACTGGATTTAGAAGTCAATATTTTGGATTCAGGCTAATGTTGTAATGGGATGAAATTTTTGCAGGGGTAGTAGGAGATGGTGAGTGCATTTTGCATGTGGGAGGAAGGTAGATAAATTATGGCAGACTGTGGTGCTTTTAAAATAAATTGTGATCACAGAGTGGACAATCCTCCCCTCCAAAGGTGAAGCTTCGTTCCTCTCAAGTATGAGCTAAACTTAGCGACTCACTTCTTAACTAACAAATATGGCAGAAGTATTGTGTGAAATGTCTGAGATCAGGTCATAAAAGGTACTGCAGGCTCCTCTTTGCTCTGAGATACTTCCTCATGGGGAGAGCACTCAAACAGCCTCTGCTTAAGGTCCATGTGGCAAAAAACTGCAGCCTTTTGCCAACAGCCAGGTGAGTGACCCATCTTAAAAGAGTGGAAACCTCCACTCTAGTCAAGCCTTCAGATGCAGCAGCCCTGACAGATACCTCATGAGAGACCTTAAGCTAGATCCACTCAGCTAAGCTGCTCCTGAATTCCTGACTCACAGAAATGATGAGATAATAAAAGCTTGTTGTTTTAAGCTGCTAAGTTTTGTTTTTTAGTAATACAGGCCACCATATATCATTTCCTTTGGTGAAAAGTTTGTTGTATTAAAAGAAATTTGAAAGCCATGTCCTAAAACATGGCAGAAAGACAAAATACATATACTTTTCCAAGTCTTTCACAAACAAGATTTTAAATTCACTAGCAAAGAACTAAGGAAAAAATGACCTATCCACAATTCTTTTAAATCTTCTTTTGTACAAAAAGAATTAAAATTCTTTTGTTTCCTTCTGGGCTGAAAATTATCACTCTTGCTATATAAACATGGAAATGACAATCTATATACCTGCCCTTTACCATTCTTTCATTAAGTTCCCCAAGGCATAAGTAAAATTCATATTTTTAAGCCAATCTTGTAGTGGCAATACACAAGTTAAAAAAAAAAAGTTAGGTAATCTCAGTTATGTTGCCTTAGTTTAATGGAAAAATTATTTTTAAAAAACGCTGGCATAAAAATGTAGTTTGGCACTTTTTCCTTTAAAGCTTTACTTAGAATTGAATGATTCTCTTTGGAGCATTAACCAAAGAAATCTTGGTATTTAATCTTGAACAAAATCTGAACTTCATTTCATTCTTTCAGTTACTTTATCCTATATATTACCGTAATTCTTTGGCTAATTAGTTAGTTCTTCAAAGTGGAGTTTGCCCTTCAAGTATTTATAAACACAGAAACTTGTTTGCATAAAATAAGGCACTGAACATTTACTCTCTCATGATAAATTTTCTGGTTAATCTCCTTTCCATTGGGAAAAGATTTCTTTAAGGGTTTATTTAAAGGATAGCTTTATATTTAAGCTATACTTAAATTCCTGAAAGCCTGCACTGCTTTTATAACTTCTATTTGCTTTTATCTAGGCCACTGATACAGGAGAATTAGTCAGGAATGGAATTCCCCTTTGGCTTTGGACTCAATCTCTGTGATTAAATCCACAAGGGCACAACAAAAATGATTTACCAGGGCCACCTCAGGCAGTTCTATGTCTTGGTGCTTATTTTAGTACCTAAGTTGGAAATCTAACACAACCCTATCCTGGGCATCGTGTGTCTATGTATGATGAACTCTAGCTTACGGGGCCCATGATCTTCCCTATACATATAGTTACGAATTCAATCTGCGTGTTAAATCAAGTTGTTCAGTCATTTTCCAATACTTACATGTGACCTTTACAATTTCACTGAAGGTATGTAGGAAACTTATATCATTTGAACGTGATTTACAAAGTCTGGATATGACTGTGCAGACAGAATTTTCAGCTTGGGTTAAGGTTAGAATCTACGTTTAATCTAGTTAGTTTGGTGTGCATGCACATATGTGCACCTACATTAGGTGCATGGAATATTAAGCTGCCAAATGACAGATATTTTCATAAACCTGAAGTCTTCCTATGATTGTCAAGATACCCAAAGGAAGAAAATATGTGGACGGGGTGTATCTAACTCATTTCTTGGTTCCTAACTCTTTACTCATGCCTTTCTTTTCTTCACAGATACTCAGTCTGAAATGAGAATCCTTGAATTTAGTAGCATTTTTTGTTTCCCTGTAATGAAACATTACACTCAGAAATCACACAAGAAAAGTTATCACCAAGATGATGCTAGTTTATCCATAAAGTGTTGCAAATTAAATTTATATACTAGGTGTTTATTTTGCCTCTGAAAAATTGGGGACAACCAGTCCCTGTTCCTACACCACTCTTCTACCCAAAAGCAGATATCTCCTACCTCACTGTATCATGGTTTCCAAAGAGTAAAAAAAACTAATGCTTCTGAATCATTTTGACTCACCGGACTTTGCAAGATCTGAGTAACTCGTTTCCTCTGCTCCATCATATTGAAGTCTTGTCGCAGATCAGGAGACATGTTCCTCTCCCTTATGTATTCTGGGTCATTTTCATTGATGCGGTCAAAATACCTCTCTTTGTGAGGCATGCTGGGAGGAGGAGGAGTAGTGACCACGCCTTGGCTAGCATCTGAACTCATGCTTCACGTCTGCCGAGTCTCCCTGTTATCTGCATTAATAAACACAAAGTAGGACACTCATATTAATAATAAATTCATTATTAAATTTGAATTTTACATTGGTCATGCAGAACTGTTACCCTGTAACAGTGGCCATTTTCTTTAAAAAGTAGCTTTTCAAAAAATATTAGGACACTTTTTTTTATTAGGGTAAAAATAGATTATAATGCTAAATTGTAGATTGAAATTTTCAGAGCTAGTAGAAACCTGTGGTTCAATTACAATAATGTCATCAACTGCCAAATAGATTTTTTTAAAGAAGCAACAATCAAAATATCCAAAAGTAAAATGTCACATTTAAGACAGCAAAATTTCCTCATTAGTGATTACTGTTAGTGGAGATTCTCTTTTCTCTCTTATTCATGCTTTTATGTTAGACCAAACTCGGGCCACATTTAACAACCACTATATTTTATAGTGAATGTAGCTTATTAACATATGAGAGAGAAACAGCTATAAGTTTTTCAAATGATTCAGTAAATTCCAGGGAAAATGCAGGAATTATTAAGGCTGCCAGACTCTGTAACTTCAACAGACAGTACTTTAAATCCAGTGAGAAACAATAAAAAGCTATTCAGAAACCACAGGGACAGCTGATTCATTTAATTATTACTGACAGGATAATCCTTGGTTTTATGCCAGGGAAACGATTCATTTGGGCTTTGCTACAATTGAGCATGTAATCAATCAACAGTAGATAGACTAACAGGACAGTCATTCAACATCCATCCCCCAGCCCCAGGCTGTGATGGCTTGTATTAGAAGTTGAGGAAGCCATCTAACCTGGTGCTTCTCAAATTGTCTGTGGTGAAGAACTTTCTCCAATTTGCCGTGGACTAGTATTTTTGTAAAATATAAAAAATGCACTCTGATGTCATGGCAATGTCAAACTACAAAATGTTTCTAAATGCTTACTATCATATTCTGTCTGCAGACTGGCACCAGATCCTGGACCACACTTAGAACATTACTGACCTAGCAGAGAGGAACAGTCACTGCACGCTAAAGGAATGCTTCCTCTCACTTTTAGATGTGATGCAGCACAGGCTAAACCATGAGAAAAGGACACCACTGATTGATTAGTGTATCCCTTTACCCAGTTGTTCTTTTGAACTGAATATAGAAAGTGCAAAAATGTGCAACAAGGAAGAAGAAAAGGAAACAATTTTAAAAAAGAAATTGTAAAGACAGTTTTGTGTAGCACAGTTTTCTCTGCAGGTGGTAACAAATGCAATCTGTTCAATATAAATGATTGGGTAACAGAAAAATACATCCTCACTACAAATGGTATTTATTTAACTGATTATTTGCCTGTAAGAAGAATCACTTCATAATAAAGGAAGTTAAGTGCAGAACAGTTCCTAGATAGATCCAGAAGGGAAAAGGCAAGGGCTACCTTTTTCTTAGGGATCTGAATCCCTGATAAAGACCAAAGATACCTGATCTCATCTCCTGAACACAATTAACAGCTAGTGAGGTTTCTGTACTTATCTCTAATAACAGTCTTCTCTGACAGAATTCATTTCTAAAGCTGCCCTGACCCAACTTAGCCCAAGGAAATTCACTGTAAGACATTAAAAACTCTTGCATTAAATTCTGGTCCCGGAAATGTAAACTTATTTTGTTAAAAATAAATTTTTGCAAAACATGCTAAAACTGATTTCTTTTACTTGAAAACATCAATCCCATGTTCAACATTCTACAAGCTACCTGAATTGTTTTAGTATTCAACCCTTCAAATTCATGAAATATGGTTAAAACACTTCACATCATATGGCTTTAATGAAATTCTGATCTGATTACTAGAAAGCAACTTATTAATATCAGTGAAAGAAATGTAAAAAATAAGCTTTTTTATAATTGAATCTTCCACATCCTAATTCATTAATTTAAAAATTGGAAGAAAAGACTAAAGAATGGATATCTGTTCATTATATGTGTTCTCCCCAGGAAAAAAAAGGTGTTTTTTTTTTTCTTTTTAATATAACATTCACTACTAATGGAATGACCCTGGCCATATTATACTCTTCCAAAAATTAGCTTTTGCTACACTGTTATCAGATTGACATTAACCTATAGTATTTTTCATCATCTTGCTTTTATCCAAAAATGTGGTGCACAGAGCACCTATTCCAAAAAAACTTTTTCATACCCATTTGAGTTATCAGCAATCTAAAGGTCTAACCAATCTCTGGAACCTAGTTTTCTTAGAAGCTGTTTGTAACAAGGCCATTTGAACTCCTTAAAATAGTTTATAGCTAGCAGATAAAAACTCCAAGAAGAAAATTTTTAGAGAAACAAACAAACTCACATATATTAGTAAATGTCATGCTGCCTTGGGTACAGACTAAGTAGGTACTCAATATATGCGACATCAGTTAACAAAGAAATCAATTCTCTAGTTTACCACACTAGGTCACTGACTATAAATAAGCCATTTTTAAAAAAGAAATCCCATAAATGTTGCCTTTAGTTGGATTTTAACCTATTCCTCAACCCCTAGAGCACTACTTAGCCTAATGGAGGAACAGAGTTAGATAATAAGCCTATGTCTAACTGAATTTGCTGATGCTTATAAACTAATTTTACTAAAAACACAGCAAAAAGCAAGGAAATGTGGTAGTAGATTTATTTTGTTGTCCCAGCACTGGCTTAAGAAACTGATAAAAAGAACACTGGTAAGTAAAAGCTTAAGAGTTTAAAGAACTTCTGATTAATGCATTTTTAAATGAGTGAGGTAAAAAGGAAAATACATCTCACCACTCATTCTAGTAATAAAAGAACATATTATATATGTGTTAACACTTTATATCATTTATACTATGCTCTTACATCTTTCTATCTTATTCCATCTTTGTAACTACACAATGAGATAGAGATTAATAATCTAGAGATTCCATGGATTAAATATACTGCCAAAAATCCCACTGTTTATGTCAGACAATATTCAAAGCCACAGTTTCCATCTCCTAGTTCACTTTACAATGAAACATATCATAAAACACAAGAGGGCTAAAATTTTGAGACTTTAAGTCTACATTCTGTCCTAAATATTAGGCAACTGAGAATATACAGAATCTGTCAAAATTAAGGAAATGACACCAAAAAGGGGAAATAAGATTAGAAATGACTCAAAACACTGTGATCTTTTTAAAACTCCAAAAGCTCAGAGACTTGTGGTTGTCAAGGGGGAGAGAGGAGGGGGAGTGATGGATTAGGACTTTGGGATTAGCAGGTACAAACTATTATATGCAGAATGGACAAACAATAAGATCCTACTGTATATAGAACAGGGAACTATATACAGTATCCTATGAGGAACCATAATGAGAAAGAATATGAAAAAGAATGTACATACATGTATAACTGAATCACTTTGAACAGTAGAAATTAACACACACTGTAAATCAACTACACTTCAACAAAATAAATTTTTTTTAAAAAGTTCATTATTTACCACAGCTTTTTGATAAAAGAAGTTTCAAAGTTTCATGTACTTGGAGTAAGGATTGGAAATTAACAAGAAGGATATAGAAATAAGGAATAAGGGCAGTAGTTTGTCATTCAGGTGCTCTTCTATACCTAGATGCTCAACAGTAAAAGCTTTACACAGATTTTTAAGCCAATCATAAGCAAAAACTGATTATCTGCAATTTTACAGACTATGGACAGAACTGCTATTTCAAGCCTGGAAAAAACCTAGGATCCACAAGATGATCTGAAATAAACAGAATTCAGAAAAAAAAAAAAAAGAGAGAGAGAGAAGCTTTCAGCATCATACACAACAGCCAAGACATGGAAACAACCTTAGTGTCCATCCAGAGAGATGGATGGACAGAGAAAATGTGACGCGCACACACATACAATGAAATTATTCAGCTATAAAAAGAAGGCAAATCTGCCACCTGCAACAACATGGATGGGCCTTTATGGCCTTATGCTAAGTGAAATAAGTCAGATAAAGACAAATATGATATGATCTCACTTACATGAAGAATCTAAAAACATCAGACTCACAGAGAGTAGAATGGCAGTTGCCAGGGGCTGAGGGGTGGGGGAAACGGGGACGTACGGGTCACAGTACAACACTCAGTTGCACATAAAAACAAAGTACAACATCCAGTTATAAGTTCCAGGGATCTAAGGTACAGTAGGATGACTAGTTAACAATACCATATATTTGAAAACTGCTATTAAAGTACAACTTTAATGTTTTCACCATAACAACAACAACAAAGTAAGTATGTGAGATATGACTGCTGTTAGCTTACCATATTACGGCAAGTATTTCACTATACATGTATCAAATCATCACACTGTACACCTTAAATATATACAACGTACTGTCAATTATATTTCAATTATATAGTTACCCACAGGACACATGTCACCAAATACCTTTCTGGAAGATTATGATACCAATGTTAAAGACTAAATAATTTTTACTCAACCTAATAAATTTTGCTCATATTAATATAAAATTAAGTGATTTCTATGCTTAGAGAGAACTCCTAAATTAGTCTGAAATAATGATAAACAGGCCACAGTTAAATAACCTGCTATAGGGAAGTACATGTCAGGTCTTTCTTTCCTTCAAGTATCTACTGAGCATCTTCTATGTTCCAGGCCTTATGCCAGAGGTATTGGTGGACCGTTGAATCAAACCCTCTGAGAGTAGTTCACAGGTTTCTATAACCCGGTGAAAAGGATTCCAGCCAGAATAAGGGGAACCTTCCTAGAGAACATAACATTTTCTCACATTAAGGAGGGTAAGCCCAGGCAAACAGCAACGTGTCAGGGAATAAAGTTAGCAATGGAATAAACAGTGCAACTTACAGAAGCAATTGTTTAAAGATTTGGTTAAAAATCATTCCTGCAGGTAAATTAAACCATTTAACATCGATTATTTTTATAATAAAAAGTTACATGACTTGAAGAAACAGGTGAATTTCATGCTTGCTTAGAAAGCAATGCAAACTTACAATGCAAACTTACAGACTAATAAAGCAAGCAAAGAAGTGATTCCTACCGCTTCTCAGCACTTTGTACACAGTATGAAGTGGAAAAAAAAAAGGGTTCCAAAGTGAAAACTTGAAAGAAGTCAGTTCAGTTGCTCCGACTCTTTGCGACCCCATGAACCGCAGCATGCCAGGTCTCCCTGTTCGTCACCAACTCCCAGAGTCCACCCAAAGCCATTAGTAATCATTACCTCTTAATGCATATACTCTATTCTCCTTCACTGAAAAGTTGACCCAGAAGTTTTCTCATAGTATTTTGTAACAAAGTTCAATGGTTTTACTAAGACTAGGAAATCAAGCCCATGTAACCCCATGTTAAAATATTCTTTTCTGGGAGCTGAGGAATAAAGTAGTCTAAAATAGCAATAATAATAGACCTTTAAAGACAGCAGTTAAGTTGTCTTCTTTAAATAAAAGTTTTCTCCTCAAGCCAGTTTTAGGAGTAAGATTTTAGGTCCTTGAGCTTAAAAAAATTCAAGAAAAAAAACAACCAAAAAAACCCTAACAATTTATAAGCAGCATATGTAAAATGTCCCCAGTTTTATGAATCTGAAGCTGATTTTTCTCCATTTGTTTTTCAAGTTACTGAGTCAGACATGTCACAGGAAACACAGGTGAGTCCACTCAAATTGGGTGTGAACACTTTTCCACACCTTTATGTCAGTCTTGCCTGACTAGAGCCTATATTCCATTCTACCCAGTTATCTTTCTTAAAGTCCATCTTTTAATTTGATCTGATTATGTCTATCTTTCTTAGAACCTTGAATGGTTTCCTGTCATCCATGGGATAAAACCCTTTATGGCTTACTTGTTTTATCTTTCCCTCATCACCTATATGTTTCATAGAAAATACAATCGCTTTGTCTGTAACAGAAATATTCAAGCCTAAACTTTCACAAATATAAAGAAAACCCCAGTAAAACCACCAAACTATCCTTACAGGCTCACATTACAAATTCTTTAGCTTTTCTTCAAAATTAACGTGTATATACAGAAACTCTAGGGATAAGGATTCTCCGAAAGCTTTAAAATAATTGTTTAAAATGGCCCTTGTAAGACAGCCTTTTCAAAAAATAGTGAAGAAACTGTACATCCATAGGCAAAGGAAGAAAAAGAAAAAGAAAACCTCAACGTGAGTCTTGCTGTTGTTCAGTTGCTCAGTCTTGTCTGACTTCTTTGCACCTCCATGAACTGCAGCACGCCAGGCTTCTCTGTCCTTCACTATCTCCCTGAGTTTGTTGAAACTCATGTCCATTCAGTCAGTGATGTCACTCAACCATCTCATCTTCTGTCACCCTCTTCTCCTTTTGCCCTCAGTCTTTCCCAGCATCAGGATCTTTTCTAATGAGTCGGCTCCTCACTCGTTAGGAGTGAGGTGATCAAAGTATTGGAGCTTCAGCTTCAGGACCAGTCCTTCCAATGAATATTCAGGGTTGATTTCCTTTAGGATCAACTGGTTTGATCTCCTTACTGTCCAAGGGACTCTCAACAGTCTTCTCCAGCACCAGTTTGAAAGCATCAATTCTTTGGTGCTCAGCCTTCTTTATGGTCCAACTCTCACATCCATGCATGACTACTAGAAAAACCATAGCTTTGACTAAATGGACCTTTGTTGGAAAAGTTAATGTTTCTGCTTTTGAATATGCTGTCTAGGTTTGTCATAGCTTTTCTTCCAAGGAGCAACCTATGTCTTATACCTTATTAAAAAATTAACTCACTTGTAAGAATCTACCCAAAAGAACTGAAGACAGGTATTCAAATAAAAACCTGTGCATGAAATGTTCAAAGCTGTATTACTCACAATAGCCAAAAGGTGAAAACACTCCAAATGTTCATCAACTGACGAATGGATAAACAATAACTGTAGTGTAGCCATATATGGAATATTTATCCATAAAAGAAATGAAGTATTGATACATCTACAATATGAATGAACCTCAAAAACATTAGCTAAGTGAAAGAAGCCAGACACAAAAGGCCACATGTTTTACAATTTCACTTATATGAAACATACAGAATGGGCAAATTCATGGTACGGAAAGCAGACTGATGACTGGAAGGGGTGGGAGTCGGGGGAGAAATGGGGAGTGACTGCTTAATGGGTACTGGGTTTCTGTTTGAGATGATGAAAAAGTTCTGGATCTAGATGGTGGGGATGGCTGTACAGTATTATGAATGTACTTAGTGCCACTGAATTATATACTTTGAATGGCAAATTTTATGTTATACATATTTTACCATGATAAAAAATTAACTCAAAACAGAAACTATAAATCATTTAGGAAAAAAATCTTCAGGATCTAGGCCCAGGCAGTGTTCACAGATTTGACACCAAAACATGATCCATAAGAGGAAAACTGACAAATTGAGCTTCCCCTCAATTTTAAATATTTATCTGCAAAAGACACCGTTAAGATGAAAAGACAAGCTATATGCCATGACAAAATATTTGCAAACCACACATCTGACAGAGGACTAGAATGTATAATATATAACAAACTCTCAAAACTCAGAAGTAAAAAGAAATCAAACAATTCAATTAGAAAATGGGCAAAAAGACAGGAACAGCCATTTCACTGAAAAGGATACATGGTAGAAAAGCACATGAAAAGATGTTTAACATCATTAGTTATTACTGATAGTAGACCACATACAGGACTGAGTGAGAAATGTGTGCTCAGAGGTGCCCAACTCTTCTGCGACCCCATGGACTGCAGCCTGCCAGGCTCTTCTGTTGTGGGATTTCTCAGGCAATTAATACTGGAGTGGGTTGCCATTTCCTTCTCCAGGGGACCTTCCAGACTCACGGACTGAACCCATGTCTCCTACTTTGGCAGGCAGATTCTTTACCACTGAGCCACCTGAAAAGCCAGTAGTTATTAGGGAAACACAAATTAAAATCAACTACACAGGTCCTGGTCCCAGAAAGGCTAAAACAAACAAAAAATAATGATAATCTTAAATGCTGGAGAGGGTACAGAGAAACTGGATCCCTTGCACCTTGATAGTGGGAACATAAAATGGTAAGCAATTTCAGCAAACGTTTGGTATTTTAAAAAACAAAACATGCAACTATGAAATGATTCAACAATTGATCTCCTGGTCATTTAATCAAAAAAAAAAAAGGAGAACATAAGTTCACACAGTGTCACAGTCTGTATACAAATGTTCACAGTAGTTTTTGTTGTAACAATCAAAGACTAGAAACAATCTAGATATCCTTTGACACATGAATGATGAAACAAACTGTGGTATATCCATACTAGAAAATATTATACACACAATAAAACGGAATGAATTACTGACACACATAATAGCTTGAATAAATCTCTAGTGAATCACAATTGAGTTAAAAAAAAAAAAAGCCAATTCCAAAAGATTACATACAGCATGATTTCATTTATATCATGTTCTTTGAATGACAAAGTTATAGGAGTGGGGGATAGATTCGTGGCTGTGGAGGGAGAGAGGAGTACACAGGAGGAAGGAAGGCATGCAGGGTTATAAAAGGAGAGATCCTTGTGGTGATGGAACTCTTTTCTGTCCTGACTACGGTGGTGGATACATGAACATACACATGAGATAAAACTGCACAGAACTAAACTCACAAACATACATACAAGTGACTTACAAGCAAAACTGAAAATCTGAATAAGAAGAATGGATTACCACAATGTCAATATCCTGACTGTGATATTACACTATGGTTTTATAAGATGTCACCACTGAGGGAAAGTAAATGAAGGGTGGGGCTTCCCCATTGGCTCAGAAGGTAAAGAATCTGCCTGCAATGCAGTAAATCCTGTATTCAATCCCTGGGTCAGGAAGATCCCCTGGAAAAGGGAATGTCTACCCACTGCAGTATTCCTGCCTGGAGAATTCCATGGGCAGAGGAGCCTGAAGGGCTACGGTCCATGGCGTCACAAAGAGTTGGACATGACTGAGCGATTAATACTACTTCAAGATGAAGGGTACACAGGGTCTCTGTATTAATTCTTATAATTGCATGCGAATCTATGATTATCTCAAACTTTGAAAATTTAAGTTTAAAAAGGCCATTCCATAATGATGGAAAAAGTCAAATTGCTAGTTTCTATTTCACATAAAAATGTGATCAACTCTACAGCAGAATAAACCTTACATTGTAGTCATTTTTTGGATATTTTCTGTACCAGAATGTATTTTAAAAGCAGTTCTGTCAATACAACTAAACTGAATATGAATAAAAACACATACATTCCATTAGCATCAACTGGTCACCGAAAAATACTTCTCATGATGATTAGAGTAACTTTGAAATTTATCATCTGGTTACATAGTAATTTACTCAAATTAAGGTCAGTCAGAATATGAAGCCCCCAGCAGAAAATAAAATATTGTAAAAAGCATTTAATGGATACTGTTCAGATTTCACTACTAGTCTTTATAAACCAGGGGACATAGCGAGTGGAAATACTAACTCAACTGTTGGTTCTGTTAAGGAAATGTAAAAAATCTTGGTGTGGTCGGATCAATTTAATATTATTGCTTTCTATGAGACATAAAGTCACTGAGAAGTAGCTTGTTTCAGGTCCAAGAGCTAGCAAGTGGTAGATCAGGGATTTAAATTTATTTTGTTGATTCAGTTCAGTCGCTCAATTGTGTCTGACTCTTTGTAATCCCATGGACTACAGCACGCCAGGCTTCCCTGTCCATCACCAACTCCTGGAGTTTACTCAAACTCAAGTCCATTGAGTCGGTAATGCCATCCAACCATCTCATCCTCGGTAGTCCCCTCCTCCTCCCACTTTCAATCTTTCCCAGCATCAGGGTCTTTTCAGATGAGTTGGTTTTTCGCATCAGGTGGCCAAAGTACTGGAGTTTCAGCTTCAACATCAGTCCTTCCAATGAATATTCAGGACTGATTTCTTTAGGATGAGCTGGTTATATCTCCTTGCAGTCCAAGGGACTCTCAAGAGGCTTCTCCAACACCACAGTTCAAAAGCATCAATTCTTCGGTGCTCAGCTTTCTTTATAGTCCAACTCTCACATCTGTAAATGACTACTGGAAAAGCCATGGCCTTGACTAGATGGACCTTTGTTGGCAAAGTGATGTCTCTGCTTTTTAAGAAGCTGTCTAGGCTGGTTATAACTTTTCTTCCAAGGAGCAAGCATCTTTTAATTTCATGGCTGCAATCACCATCTGTGGTGATTCTGGAGCTCCAAAAAATAGTCTGTCCCTGTTTTACTGTTTCCCCATCTATTTCCCATGAAGTGCTGGGACCAGATGTCATGATCTTAGTTTTCTGAATGTTGAGTTTTAAGCCAACTTTTTCACTCTCCTCTTTCACTTTCATCAAAAGTCTCTTTAGCTCTTCACTTTCTGCCATGAGGGTGGTGTCATCTGCATATCTGAGGTTATTTCTCCTGGCAATCTTGATTCCAGCTTATGCTTCATCCAGTCGAGGTCTTCTCACGGTGTACTCTGCATATAAGTTAAATAAGCAGGGTGACAATGTGCAGCCTTGACATATTCTTTTCCCGATATGGAACCAGTCTGTTGTTCCATGTCCAGTTTTAACTGTTGTTTCTTGACCTGCATACAGATTTCTCAGGAGGCAGGTCAGGTGGTATGGTATTCCCATCTCTTTCAGAATTTTCCACAGTTTGTTGTGATCCACACAGTCAAAGGCTTTGGCATAGTCAATAAAACAGAAATAGATGTTTTTTTGAAATTCTCTTGATTTTTTGATGATCCAGTGGATGTTGGCAACTTGATCTCTGGTTCCTCTGCCTTTTCTAAATACAGCTTGAACATCTGGAAGTTCACGGTTCATATATTGGTGAAGCCTGGCTTGGAGAATTTTGAGCATTACTTTGCTAGTGTGTGAGATGAGTGCAACTGTGCAGTAGTTTGAGCATTGCCTTTCTTTGGGACTGGAATGAAAACTGACCTTTTCCAGTCCTGTGGCCACTGGGAAGTCTTCCAAATTTGCTGGCATATTGAGTGCAGCACTTTCACAGCATCATCTTTTAGGATTTGAAATAGCTCAACTGGAATTCCATCACCTCCACTAGATTTGTTCTATGTGATGCTTCCTAGGGCCCACTTGACTTTGCATTCCAGGATGTCTGTTTGTTGACTAGAGAAGATTAACGCCCAGGGTCTTAATCACAAGTCAGATTCAGGCAGGGGTAACTAGTAGTTTCTTTTCAAATGCTAATTCAAGCCACTATTCAGTGGCACTGAGGGGTTGAAAAGATTTTACTCAGGTCCCAGAAGAAATACCAGAATTGCCATGGCTTAGAAGAGAGTCAGCATCTTCACCAATATGGAGCCCTAAGGAAGCATGTTTAAAGGGAAGTAAGTAGTAGATTCTAGTTTCTCTTAACTCTGAACAACTAATTCTAAGCATAAAGGTTTCTGCTTCTGGGTGATATTTAAAACAACTCAGTTCTAGGACTCCTTTTCTTTAAAAGTGACCAATCCTATTACACAGTCATGTTTTCTACCACTTCAGAACAATATGACAGCACAAACCAGTTTGAACTCCACTAATGGGAAAAATAGTCTTTCAACAATGTTCTTCAAATTGAAAATGAGGCAGAAAACAGATTTTAAAAAGGTAATATTATAAAACACTATGGGTTTTCCTCTGGATATGCAGATTAGAAACAATATATCAAATATAAACAAAGTTCTAGCTTTAAAAATCTCATCCAAATATTTATGCAGTAACTAGTATGTATGTTTAAAGAACATTAGGTTCAAGTCATAATTAGATGAAACATTTTGGAATGATGGCTTTTGAACTTTTAAAAAATGGCGATCTACAATAAGAAATATATTTTATATTGTAATCACATACAAATACATGAGATGTATAACTGAAACAAATTCAGGACATGATACTAATACTTTCCCTTCAGTTCAGTTCAGTCCAGTCGCTCAGTCGTGTCGGGACTCTGCGACCCCATGAATTGCAGCACGCCAGGCCTCCCTGTCCATCACCAACTCCCGGATATGTGGTATATTCTGATATTTTCTATCTTAATCTCTTCCTTTAGAAAAATGTTGGTCAAATTTATTCATGATCTACTATTAAGTTGTAATCTACAGTTTGAAAAACACTGCCCTAGGCACTCTTAAGTCATGGTCGGATAAGAAATAGAAAGGAAAAGTGTGTGTGAGAGAGAGGAGGGAGGGAGATCGGGGGAAGAATATGTGCTAGAGAGATGGAAGGGAATAAGAAGTGATTCTTTGATTTTTTTTTAACAATAATATTTATGGCAGATTATAGCAATGAGATACTAGTGCTTTGAGGAATAACTAAATTTTCCTGCATTTGAATACTTAGAAAGTATTGTCCGTGTTATTTAATAACAGGGGTTTTTTTCCCTTCATTTTTTCTTGACTCACAGCTACTTCCACTTCACTTTTTGAGATCTCTCTGCTTATGTTTGTAGTCCCCACAAGGACAGAGTACTCCACAGCAGCGGCTGAATTGAATTATTTTACTATATCACAACTCCCTCCAAATCAATCTGGTTTGTGTTACTTCTAGGCTGGGAACGGTAAAAACAATCCTATGAAAAGTTATTACTTATAAAAAGTCTTTCCAAACTTGAAATTCTTGGTACTTTTAACAGCTTTCTCCAGAACATAAGCAAAAAGATGGGTGTACTTTTCAAGTACCAGGCCCATTGTTTCATATTTAAAACAACAATCAAATATATGCCAAGACTTCAAAGCAGCATATTTGGTTAACAACAACAATAACAAATGCTGGTTTATTTAGTTTTTCTTGATGAAAGTTACTATAAAATTGTGAACATATTTATAGTTCTAGAAAACAACTTAGACTCTGCATAAACTATGACAAGCCACATCAGATCCACCAGTGAAGTTTTTATTCATCTTACACTGTAAAATACATGAATTACTTTCAACTGCTAGCCAAAATTTTATATACAAATGACATGGAAATTGATAGATATGGAAAACTGAACTAGAAGTAGATAAAAGCCAAGAAAAAAAAAAAAAAAAAAAGCTATTGAGTGGCACTGAGTAATAGATGGCACTTTCTAAATGCCCAAATGGAAGAAGATTTAATTAGCCCATGAAGCATTGTGATCTTATTGCTATAATGGCTACTGATTCTGAGAGTTCTCTTGGAGTATTTCAGACTAGAATCAATGAACACATTTTACTGATAAGAGGAAACTACACGCAGAAGTGTTGAGCAGTTTTTCTAAAGCTACAATGCTCAAGTATGAGATACTGCTATAAAATTATATTAACATTAGTAATACCATATCAATCACAGAGAGCCCCATGGTCAAAATTTATGCCTCAAATGAAATATAAGAAAAAAACAAGGCCCACCATATACAAGTATTTTATAAATACTATTGACTGAGAGGAACAGGCTATAAAGAAAGCCTAAAAATCCTAGTGCTTATAAATGGACTTAATGTTATGATTGTCTGTCTAGCATGCACAGAAAAGTAGATGCACAAATGAGGTAGCTGTATAGTGGTGCTTTGCATGACTGAAATGACCTAACACATTTTCTTTAAAAATAACTAGACTTTTAAAAATTAAATTATGTAAAGTTTAAAAATAAAATAAAATTAAAAAAAAAAATTTAACTTGGGAAAAAAAGAAGTATCTACTAACGTATTACTAGTAAATTAAGGCTCTTTTTCACTTTAATTCTTTACAGGCTTTGAAGCAAAAATTAAGAGAACAGCCAGTCCAAATCTCTAGTTTTCTAGATCAGATAACTAATGAAAGAGGTCTTCATTCAGAGACATGCCCAAGATTATACACCTAACACCATCAGGGTGATCTAAGTTCTCCTAGCTCTTTATGCAACACAATATTGCTTCCTCATTAGTTGGCCTTTTCTATCAGTACTCAGCAACCCAGATAAATAAGATACATAAGAACAAGGAGTATTAGGAGATGGGCAGACCAAGAAGTTTAATAAGATAGGCAAAGATGAGTAGTATCATAAAATATCACAGAACATTCCATACAATTTTGATTTTCAAACAAAGAGGAACTAATTAACACATGTGGGGTAAGGGTCCTTAAACTGGCTCAAGTCCATATGAGAATACCACCACCTGGGCAATGATTACTCTTTTGGAAGTTGTAATTGTTACCTAACAGATAACTGTTATGTCGTAATTAGAATTATCAGAATGACATTGACTGTGCCCTGGGTTAACAATAAATTATGTTCAGGTTTACATTTGTATCTCTAAAGTTAATTTAGCATCACTTGAAAAAAACTTGAGGGCCTTTAACTGTGTTCAGTGTTCAGTGAATTGAACTGTGTTCAATTCAGTTGCTCAGTTGTGTCCAACTCTTTGCGATCCCATGGAGTGCAGCACGCCAGGCTTCTCCCTGTCCATTACCAACTCCCGGAATTTACTTAAACTCATGTCCATTGAGTCAGTGATGCCATCTAACCATCTCATCTGATGTATAATGAAGCAAATCCATCCTCAGAAAAAAATTATGTTGGCAGTAATTCCAATGTATAGATTAAAAAAAAAAACAACCCTGAGATTTAGCAATTTGCTTTGGACTACCAAACAAGGAATTAACTCACAGTTATAGATCTTAATTAGGTGTGGAAGAATGGACCAAAAAGATGGAACATCTCATTTCCTAGAAGTACATACAGCTACTACAAACTTAATTATTGTTTTTCTTTACTGGGCACCTGAAAATATATTCTAGAATTACAATACTCAGCTCCAAAACAGAAATGATAAATATTCTCAAAGTAGTAAAGTGAAAAAGTCTTGTATGGCTACCAAAAACTGGTATAAATTTAATTCTCTGTGGCCTATTGCCAAAATCCTAAAACTGATCCAAATCATTCTTAAATTTCTGAATCCTTTTTCTGTTCTTCTGAAATGACTCCTATTGCCGTTTTTTAGTCACTAAGTTGTGTCCAACTCCTTTGAGACTCCATGAACTATAGCCTGCCAGGCTCCTCTGTCCACGGGGTTTTCCAGGCAAGAATACTGGTGTGGGTTTCCATTCCCTTCTCCAGGGGATCTTCCTGACTCAGGGACTGAACTGGTGTCTCCTGCATTGGCAGGCGGATTCTTCATCAGTGAACCACCTGGGAAACCTTACTTCTGTTGAGTACACCTTTAAAATAAAACTATAAACTCTAAGTTTCAACACAAAGTCTAGGAAACAATGAATCTACAGTTGATCAGGAAAAGATACTATTGATTTGGGCCTGAGTTAAAAATTCAACTTAACTCAAAAAACTAAAATAGAATACCATATGACCCAGCAATTCCAATTCCGGGTATATATCCAGAAAAACAAAAACACTGATTGAAAAGATACATGCACCCCAATGTCCAAAGCAGCACTATTTATACACACAAGATTCAGAAGCAACCCAAGTGCCAGACAAATGAATAAAGAAGATGTGGTGCATAGATATACAATGAAATATTACTCAGTCATGAGGAAAAAAAATTAAATTCTACCATGTGCAGCAATATGGATGGATCTGGAGAATATTAACCTTAGTGAAATAAGTCAGAGAAAGACAGCTACTGTACGACATCACTTATATGTGCAATCTAAAGAAAAAAAGTGCATGCAAAACAGAAACAGACTCACACATGTAGAAACAAACCAGTGGTTACCAAAGGTGGGAGAGGAGGAGGGAGCAGATCAGGGGACTGGAGTTAAGAGGTAACCATCTACTATGTATAAAACAGATAAACAACAAGGGATTTTGTTTAACTTCTTGTAAATTGCAAAATTTTAAAATTGTAAATTGTAAAAATTGTATTTTTGTACAATTATATTGTATAGCACAGGAAATTATAGTCATATCTTATAATAACTTTTAATGGAGTATAATCTGTAAAAATAGGGAATCACTATGTTGCACACCTGAAATATTGTAAATCAACTATACATCAATTTAAAAAAATCTATCTTAAAGTCAAGGAAAACAATGCCAACAATAATAAAACAAACTAATAACAGTAACAACAACGCTTCATGTTTCTAAGGGTCTTGTACTTAATGGAAACTGACAGCTGGCTCAGCATACATTAAAAAAACCGACAAAAGGAACGTATCAGTTGGAGAGCACAGCTATGGGAGTATTTTGGCTTCAAACTGTTTTATAAATAAATGTAATACTTCTAACTAAGATAAACTATTTTCGCAAACATGAAAAATATATCCTGTGCTTGAATAACTGGAACACAGAGTAGTTCTATATAATCATAATACATGTTGTTCAAGTAGGTCCTTGCTGGGTTACACTGAGCAGGGTGATTCAAAGACTAAAGACATTCACTGTTGGACAAACAAAATGAATCTAATTTCTTTCTCACTAAGGTATTAACAGTTGATGAAGAATATTTCATTGATCAACATTACCTGTTTAAAGGAACAGTGAGCTGGTCTTCTGTATTTGAAGAGTAGGGGCTGTGGAAAAGAGAGAAAGTCACTTGCTTAGACATTGCTGCTGCTAAGTCGCTTCAGTCGTGTCCAACTCTGTGCGACCCCATAGACGGCAGCCCACCAGGCCCTGCCATCCCTGGGATTCTCCAGGCAAGAACACTGGAGTGGGTTGCCATTTCCTCCTCCAATACATGAAAGTGCAAAGTGAAAGTGAAGTCGCTCAGTCGTGTCCGACCCTCAGCGACCCCATGGACTGCAGCCTACCAGGCTCCTCAGTCCATGGGCTTTTCCAGGCAAGAGTACTGGAGTGGGGTGCCATTGCCTTCTCCTAGACATTGCTAGGACTGGAAAAAATGTTCGTCAGTAAACTGAAAAAAAAAAAAACTCATTATAAATAGGTCAAATTGACCAGTTCTAATGGGCATGCAAGGGACAGAGTTACAAACTTGAAGACATGAACTAAAAGTTCAGAAGAAGTGTAATTTCCTGAAGCCTAAACTTAAATCACTTTTTAGGCTTAGCTCAAATTGCTCCCAACATGAATCATTTGAAAAAGCAAATATAAAACTGATTTTAAATATAAATATATATATATATATATATTCCTGTAAAATGATGAGTAAAACAACCAGAGAGAGAGGAACTCTCTTAAGTATCTTACAGAATTCAAAAACACATGGCCTCGGTGCCTATACCCTCCTTTCTACAAAATATGATGAACGTTCTGTATCTGTCCCTTCAGTTATCATTTGTCTTCAACATGAAGTGTATTTGGAAATGGTTAGGAAAAAACCATAAGGTGGATTTTTTTTTTCCCCCCTAAGAGAAAGTTGACAGAGACTAGTGGATTGATTACTCAAATGTGCCTCTAAGACATTTAGTTTCTGTTATTAAGTCCCCTGGTATCAGTGAAAATTTTTAAATTGAGATCCAGGAAACTATCCAAAACCTGACAGCTCATGATAAATGAGAGGTTTTAAAAAGTGGAATCACTGGAGATTATGATTTTTAAAGAAAGAGGCACTGCTCTCAGTTTCTGGAGATACCTTAAATCTTTGGCTCTTTACTATTTAGTCCTGGAAAAAAGCTTTAAAAAAAAAAATTTATTCGTGCAGCACTGAGCTTGAAAAATTTAAAGTTGCCACTTTTGACATTTTCTTGAGAGGAATGTTTGAGGAAAATTCACTCTTACCTATTTCTGCATATCTCCTCTGAAACCTCAGGAAAATTTTTCCAAAGTGAGTATCAGAATACAAGTTATATATAAAACTTAACTCCTTCAAATTCCAACCTTACATATACCTATTTTTAAAAAAATTCTGAACTCAAGAAATTCTAGTTCCTCATTCTGAAGAGATGCAAACGGTCCTACAAAAGTTCATTACAGTATTAAAAACAAGTTGAATTTGCAAAATAAAACATTCACCCAAAAGGCTGGTCTAGAAAACTGAGTTGTTATTGTAGATGGTGCTTCTAATGTCCATTCCTAATGTCATCACTGTGACCAGTGGAGACAGGAGGAAGGCTGACACAGAAAATATGAGGCAAGGTTTCTTATTTTAAAAATTGAAAGGAAAATATACAGAAAATGTTAAAGAACCCAAAGTATGAGTTAGTTCCAAGAATTCATTTTGTTCTACTATTTCAGGTATCTCAACTAAGGATTTATGAATTTTATGATTATAAATTATAAAATACAGCTGTAAAAAGTCAATTCAAAAGCTGTAGGTAACTCAATACATAGCTCCTGCAAAGAAATCTGATTTGAAGAAGTTCCTCCCACCAGATTTTGGATGGTTAAGTAGGATTTCAAGATCATCACAACCTCATCTGTTTTCTTTCTATGGAAAGTCTAAGACTGAGTCATGAAAATGTAATTTATTAAGCACAGGTAATAATGGGGCTTCCCAGGTGGCTCAGTGGTAAGGAACCCACCTGCCAATGCAGGAGATGCATTCGGTTCGATCGGGTTCAATCCCTGGGTCAAGAAGATTCCCCTGGAGGAAATCCACAGAAGTATTCTTGCCTGGGAAATCCCATGGACAGGGGAGCCTGGTGGGCTGCTGTCCATGAGGTCGCAAAGAGTCAGACATGACTGGAGCAACTGAGCACACACAGCC
>NW_011495018.1:20819457-20823434 GCF_000754665.1 Bison bison bison
ACTTGAAAATCATTTCCAAAAATACTGGTCATAACCTGTCATTCAGAACTCCGATAATGGTTTTAAATGGAAGTCCATGAAAAGAGATGTTTATCAACCACAAAATTTTTTTTTAATTTTTTAAATCTATTTCTGTGGAACTATTATTTTCAAATGAATTATGCTTTAAATCTACAAATTTTTACTACATACTGTACTGGGTTGAATAGTATCCCCTAAAATTCATATCATTACCTAAGACTGTGACTTTATTTGAAAATAAGGTTTTAATTTGTAATCAAATTAAAATGAGGTCATAAAGATTAGTGTCTTTATAAGAAAAAACTGAGATGTAGACACAAAGACACACAAGGGAAAAAGCCACGTGATGATGGAGGCACAGACTGAAGTGATGCAGCCACAAGCCTAGGAGCACCAAAGACTGCCAGCAACTACCACAGGCTAGAAGACAGACACAAAACGGATTTTCCCTCAGAGCCACCACAAGAAACCAATCCTGCAGACACCCTAATTTTGGACTTCTGGGCTCAAGAACCGTATGAGAGTAAATTTCTGTTGTTTTCAGCCACTCATTTTGTGGTACTTTGTTATGGTAGCCCTAGGAAACTAACATACATACTGTTCCAATGGAATTTCCATCCTAATAACACCTATTTTAGGAGGCATTTTACCATCACAACAGTGGGGGAGGACAGCACACGTTTGCAAAATCAAAGTCAGCTCTTTAGGAATGACAGAAATCAAAACAGCAAGCCAAATGACATTTGATATAAGGGCAATGCAACATAAATGTCTTCCACGATGGCATGATTTTCACAAACTATCACAATGTTAGACAGAGAAACACCATTCCCGAGAAAATCTGAAGCAAAAAGATAAGAATGTTCCTGTTATGTCAGATTCTGAACAGAAATTTCTTTGTAAAACTCCATGAAGATTCACAATGAACATCAACCACAAGTGAAAGATGCAGTGGGCTCTACTGGTTCCATCACAGCTGAAACAGTTAAGGCAGTTATCAAGTTATAAAACATTTCAGTCTGATGGAATGTCTTTTCATTAAGCAAGAGTGAATTTAAAAAGGCATTCACTCACTTTCATCAGGTTTCCTGTCATGTGTACATACAAGCTGCATTTCTGCCCTTTTCCCACATTCAGTTCAGTTCAGTTGCTCAGTCATGTCCGACTCTTTGTGACCCCATGAATCGCAGCACGCCAGGCCTCCCTGTCCATCACCAACTCCCGGAGTTCACTCAGACTCACGTCCATCGAGTCAGTGATGCCATCCAGCCATCTCATCCTCTGTCGTCCTCTTCTCCTCCTGCCCCCAATCCCTTCCAGCATCAGAGTCTTTTCCAATGAGTCAACCATGAGGTGGCCAAAACACTGGAGTTTCAGCCTCAGTATCATTCCTTCCAAAGAAATCCCAGGGCTGATCACCTTCAGAATGGACTGGTTGGATCTCCTTGCAGTCCAAGGGACTCTCAAGAGTCTTCTCCAACACCACAGTTCAAAAGCATCAATTCTTTGGCGCTCAGCTTTCTTCACAGTCCAACTCTCACATCCATACATGACCACTGGAAAAACCATAGCCTTGACTAGACCCTAAACCCTAACCTGTAGATTCAGCATTATGCCAAGCTCTGGGGGCCCACAGGATTACAAGAAACCTTAAGAAACTAGTTTAGCAGCTCAGCATCAGGTTAGACCTGCTGCTGCTGCTCTCACTCTGATGTTTGACTTTCACTTTAGCAATACTTTTATCGGATTATTAATAATCAAACTCTGTTCTCTCTTAGCCATTCCACTCACTCAAAAGTGAAAGTGTTAGTTGTTCAGTTGGGTCCAACTCTTTGCCACCCCATAGACTGTAGCCCGCCAGGCTCCTCTGTCCATGGAATTCTCCAGGCAAGAATACTGGAGTGGGTTGCCATTCTCTTCTCCAGGGGATCTTCCTGACCCAGGGACTGAACCTGGGTTTACCTGCATTGCAGGCAGATCCTTTACCGTTTGAACTACCAGGGAATCTCTTTCTTGCTTTTCTATCAGGTAACTCCAAAATACTTTCAAAAGTATTTTAAGTATTTCTAAAGACCCTCTTTCCCAGATTTTAGTCTTAGATCCTTCTATCAGTTCTACTGTTCCCTGAGGTAACCTAATAGCACAAATCTTGACTTTTAGCAGGGGACTGCTGATGCCATGCAGACTTCCCCGGTTTTTTTTTTTTTTTTTTAAAAAAAATATAACGGACGCTCCAAGCGGGCGGGCGTCGAGGGCCCCGCCCTTCTCCACGCGGGCCGGGCCGATCGCAGCAACCCCCAGCAAGCACCAGCGGCGTCTCCAGCTCGCAGCTGCGCGAGCCGTTAGCCCTCGGCCGACTTCCCCAGTTTTAATTCCCATCCAGACTTCTACCAATGGCCACCCTTTCCAAATCACCCTGTTCCTATGCTCTGCCTACAGGCCAGGGTTTGAAACCTACTGTCCAACCTCCCTTACACTAATAATCTTACACCTGGGCTTTTTCCTACTGCCTGTTTCGAGGAATCTGTCCTGTCCTCAAGGATCTTGCCTGGATTCCAAATCTGAATGGCATTCAGCCATTCCAACTCTGTTACTAACACCATCCTTCTTAGTAATTTAGCTTTTGCATTTTCCCATTAAACAAATTACACCAGAAGTTTTAAAAACACAATTTTTGAATGTTTTTATGAGGAGGTGAGGGGTAATGGCCAGTAGTCAACACTTTCTGAGCATCTTGTATTACCTAACATTGTTTTAAGAAGGTGGCATATTTTAACTCATTTAATCCTCGTAATAACCTTAGGCAGGTAGATGCTATTACCACACTCAGTTTACAAACAAAGAAATAGCATATTGAAGTTACATGTCCAAGGTCACACACCAGTGAGCATGTAGCTATGATATAAACTCAAGCATATGGGCTCCAGAACCTACACTATGTTGCATCTTGACCTTCTACTATACCTGTCCCCATCACTGAACTGCAAGGTTTTCAGATTTTGAGTCATTTCAAATTTATACCTAGTTAAGCTCCTTTGGTAAATGTTTCCAACTCCTCCTCTATCTACTCAGCTCCAAATCCAAGTCCCCACCTCTAGCGTGAACTCTTTGATAAGATATATGTTTTCATAGATTGTATTTTCTTACAATCAAGTTTACCGGAGTGTAAAAGCATGAAGTACAGAGTGTGACTCTCAGGAATTTGATTATCAAGTCAATAATAAATAAGCAAAATCCCTCAATTAACTAAATTTTATCTTCGGCAAAGTATAATCTAAAACTGTAACTGTGAGCTTTAGAAAGAGGTGAGGGGAGTCCTTTGGATCCTAATGTCTAGATTACATATGCTTCATTATTTCATCTAGAACTGTGTTAGCTATTTACTGCCATGCTGCTGCTGCTGCTGCTACATCGCTTTAGTTGTGTCCGACTCTGTGCGACCCCATAGACGGCAGCCCACCAGGCCCTGCTGTTCCTGGGATTCTCCAGGCAAGAACACTTGAGTGGGTTGCCATTTCCTTCTCCCATGCATGAAAGTGAAGTCGCTCAGTCGTGTCCAACTCTAGCGACCCCATGGACTGCAGCCTACCAGGCTCCTCCGTCCATTGTATTTTCTAGGCAAGAGTACTGGAGTGGGGTGCCATTGCCTTCTCCGATTTACTGCCATATAGGCTTGTCAATTCATTTAAAGAGGTCTAGATTCTGACCTGGTATAAAATAAGATTTAGCCTTGAGAAGTAAGCCTAGTCAGTATGAGTAAGAATCCTGAAAATGTGTGTGCACACATTTTGGTATTTTATGACAATTCATAGAAGAGAAAAGAGACTGAGATTCTTTTCAGACATGAACATTGAGAAGACTGAAGATGATGGGAAGATAAAGAGACTACCACCGAAACCTCTAATCCACAGCTAGAAACAGAGTCTTAATAAAAAGTTAAAAAAAAATGTTAATGA
>NW_011495018.1:20823534-20904301 GCF_000754665.1 Bison bison bison
AGGGGAAAAGAGAAAACATTAAAACAACATCTCTAATTTATGGAGGCAAGCTTATTAAAAACAAGAGGCTGAAAAATACCTTTGTAAGGATAACAGAGAAACAACCAGCATTTATAAATCTAAATGACAACTCCTCCAAGAAATAAATACTGCCTTCCCTAATATTATCTAATTACAACCAAAAGAGGAAGAGCATCTCTAGAATTTAAAGGTGTTAAGAGTATTATTACAAAGTACTACCCTCTCATGTCTCCATAGGAAGAGACAGGTCCCAGGAGAGACTGTGACTTGCCCCAGTCCCTCAATTTATCTGACTCAAGATTTTTCTCCTTATCTAGAGCAGCATATGCTATAAAGAATGCTGATCACACGATCTCTCAATGTAAGAGAAGATTAAATATGAACAACATTTAAAAAAATATTTTAACTAAAGGTTTTGGCAATAAACTAATTTTAAAACCTACTGTACATTAAATGTTAACTTTCATGAAAAAGAAAAATCAGCTAGTGCCTCAAGCATCAGTTTCTTGAGTTTAAGGGGTTTGTAGGTATGCATCCCGGAGAAGGCAGTGGCACCCCACTCCAGTACTCTTGCCTGGAAAATCCCAGCGATGGAAGAGCCTAGTGGGCTGCAGTCCATGGGGTTGCTAAAGGTCGGACATGACTGAAGCGACTTAGCAGCAGCAGCAGCAGGTATGTATCCAGGGTTAAAAACACACAAAACAGACTTTCTTGGTGTGTGCTTTCGTAAGAATTTAGAGTCATTTATACCTTTTTTAGATAATGAGAACACTTCTTTTTTAAACTTTCAAGGTAATTCACTAGGGAGAATGTATTTTATGACTCAGCTTTTTGTGCCCACTCATACATGCCTGAAGGGTCCACTTAAATTGCTTGCTATATTTTACACTCAAGCTTGGAGTAGGATTCTTGTTTTTCTGATGCTCACAAAGACTAGACTCACAGTTTAGTTCTATACAGCCTATTTAGCTGGATTTAAAGCCTGCATCAAGACTTTATTGTCAAATAAAAAGCAATCTTCATGGAGCTTGGTAACTTAAGTAGCTCTCCAGAGTTCGGTAAATGCTTTGTGTCTACTTTTGATCTCTACTGTCAGGGGAGGGTATTCTATAAAGTTGTAAAGTATTATTTTAAACATCTAAAAGGTAATACGGATACTACAATCCTTTGGGTTCACTGTTACATCTGAGTTAACACAAAGTTACCTACCATAATTTTCCAAACATAACCATTTTCTTAGTTATTCCCTAAAGTGTTTTTTTTTGTTTTTTTTTTAAAGCATCCTGGATTCCCATCTATAAAAAAGAAATTATTCAGAATCAGACTAGGGGTTTCTAAAATTCAGGGTCTGAAAACAGGATGGAAAAAGTTTTAGGATCTCTCACAGATTTAGAGGAAAATGATGGCTCTCCCAAACAAAGCCGTTTCCCTAACTGATGCTCTGATCACCTTATTTCTCACACACTTGGAAAGTTTTCCCTGCTCATCTCCATCCAGCCGAATCTTAATCTACACCTTGCGGTCTATTAGAAAACCAACTCCTTCCATGATGGTTCCCCAGTCTCCTCCATCAGAGTTAGCCTCCCCATTCCCCCTCCCCAAAGCACTTAATCATAGTCTGTGTTGCCTCTGAATTGTTTATGTCTGTTTGCTCCAGTAACTGGGCCAACATTTTCCCTTTCTTCACTATCCACTTATATTTACTCAATAAGGGTTTATTAAACTGAGTGAGGTGAGTAGGGCTACTGACTTATCCCATTCCCCAGTAAACTAGGGCAGAGAATCTAGAACAACTCTTGAAAACTGGGCTAATCACAGTTTGATCCGAATGGCCAGGCACCCAAGATGGCTGAGGTAATGAGACGTGTGAAACGTCTGTAGCAGACTGAAAAGTAATCACAAAAAACTGTGAAGGTATAAAAAGAGCAATTTAAAAAAATCTATACTTAACCACTGTGTTCTGAGGCCAGATACAAATAATGCTACAAAATATCATCTTAATATAACCAAAAAACCTACTTATCCACTAATCCAGCTGTTAGATTGAATATAAAGAGATATAAAGCACAGATCTAGGTCCTGCCCTTGAAGACTTTTTTAGTTTAACTATCGAGAATCAAAATTCTCTATCACCTACATGGAAAGAGACTGACAGTACAAGCCAGTTTATGACAAATGCCAAATGAGAGATAAATACAAGCAAGAATACTGGAGAATCCCAGGGACGGGGGAGCCTGTTGGGCTGCCATCTATGGGGTCGCACAGAGTCGGACACGACTGAAGCGACTTAGCAGCAGCAGCAGCAGCACCAACTGCTGGGTACAAAAGCCATGACAGTTAAAAAGAACAAAGAAGAAAAAAGTGCTTTAATAATGGAGATGAACTTTTGCAGGTTTACTCTACTCACTTCCTATCAACAGAGAGAGAAGAATAAATTATTCAGCTACGTTTTTGAGAGTATGAAAAATGTCCAGCAGTTACTGATGGTCAAACATATTCTGAAGCCTGGCCAAAGTTTTTTTTGTAGGGTAACACTCAAAACAAAGCAAATATTGGCTTAGTTATGACACTTGTTGTTCTAATACATTAATAGCCTATTGTCCACTGTGGTTGTCTCAACAAGATAATACATTGAAAAACAGCGTTTCCTGATAGGAAGTGAATTCCCACTGAGTGTCACAGGACCCTGGCCAAAAGCTGGGCTCCAAAGTAGAAAAAGCAGTCCCTTCTGGGATTGCATACATAACAGACCAGAGTAATGATTAGACTATTTCTCTCTTGTTTAAAAAGCTTTCTGCTTCAGCTCAAACGACAATCTACTTGACTGATTTTGCTATCCTGGGACTATTTTTCTACAATGGTTTCAAATGTTTCAGACAAAGTTTGTTCAACATCCTGTAGGCAGAAGTATCCTGTATATTTCTAAACTCTGGAGAATTTCCTTAGTTGTAAATGCCACAATGGATGAAGTAACTTGACAAGGATATTGCGATATGTCATCAAGACATGGTGTGACCAGTTTCTAGTTTCATACAAGCAATTGTTTAAGCCATTATAAAATACAAGGTACAATAAGTGCAACAATAGGCAAAAATGAGGGCTCAATTACGTATCACAAATGTGTTTCATTTAGAATTTGATTAGTGGGACACTGATGTCACCAGCAGACCCACACTCAGAAGAGTAACTGACACTACCCTAAGAAGATATTAATACCCCTTATTAAATACCGGAAATATACTTTGTTTTCATTTATTTTCTCAAACTTGAAGAACTTTCTCTGCCCAGTTCTACTTACCAGTGGATACTGGAAAACTGCAACAATGGAAGAAATAACAGTTGTCATTTTAGTAGATTCTGGTGAGCCTGTCTGTCACCTGGCATTCCCACTATTTAATGCAGTTCTTGGCTCCTAGAAGGTCCTCAATACATTTTGATAAACTGAACTATGTCAAACAATTGACATGAAAACTAACATGCAACACTAGCATTATTTGGATAACAATCTCTCAGGTTTCAGGGAAGCACACTTATTCAAGGTATGTCAAGCTTTTTGCTAAGAAGCTAGGGTCACCAGCACGCGCGCGCACACACACACACACACACAGACTCCTCTACTTTCATGCCAAGAAAATGTCTTCTTATCTCCCTGTTGTAATGATATAAATCAAATGAAGATATTCTTATTCCATTCTGCTTTCAGGATAGCTTTCATTTGACAGAATTATAAGAATTGTGAAATAGGCAATGCTAAACATCCTATGTGAAGAGCTGACTCACTGGAAAAGACCCTGATGCTGGGAGGGATTGGGGACAGGAGGAGAAGGGGACAATAGAGGATGAGATGGCTGGATGGCATCGCCGACTCGATGCACAGGAGTTTGGGTGAACTCCGGGAGCTGGTGATGGACAGGGAGGCCCGGCGTGCTACGATTCACGGGGTCGCAAAGAATTGGACACGACTGAGCAACTGGACTGGACTGAACTGAAACATCCTACATGTGATACAGCAAAAACTCCTGCTTCTGTTACTCTGTAACTTCGCTGTGTAACTTGATAACTCTGCTGGCAGGATGGGAGTGCACAGTTCACCTCTAAGGCTGCTTCCTCAGCACCAAATCAGAAAACTTCAGCTATGTCAAGCAACATCAATTTTAGCATTCAATGAAACAAGGAGATGGATTAGAGGGCTAGAATGTGAAAACAATTTAAACAAGCGGACTGAAGCCAAGTTTCAAAGCCCTTAGGATTAACTCTGAATGGCTGGATTCATTGAAAATTACAAAGATCCATTTTAAAAACAAACATCACCTCACTCAGAATCTTCTCCTCAAGTATTCAAAAGCTTGATAAAAAGATTTGCTTTTACTTCTGGAAAGGGTTTTATACTTCTGAAAGTGATTTTTCTTTTTTTAGAAAAGGAGAGTTTATGTAAAATACAGTATGTTATTCAACTTCTCTTTTTTAACATTCTTAAACTTTCAAATAGCTTAGACCATATGGCAGGTCAAACAAATTACAGACCACACAATATACACAAAAGATGTTTTTAATTTAAATAACAGAAACTTCATACAATTTGGGTTCTAGAGCTTAAGCCAATATTAAAAAATACTATGTAACTATTACAATTGGAAGGGACATTAAGACTCATCTATTTCAATCTGTCATTTTATAGATTGTAAAACTGAAGATCAAGGGGGTTAAGTGACCTACTTACAATCTCACACTCTAGTTACCAGACTTTGAACCCAATGTCATTTCATTAATCTGCTGAAAAATGACTCCCAGGGCAGTTTTAGGCATTCATGATAGTCGGGACAGTGGGGCCTACTTTGGTGTTCTACCGAGAGGAACAAAAGTGAGGGGTTTTTCCATTTCCACACAGCACTCTCACCCCTTTCCAAAAGCACCTAGGTTCTAGGTTCTGTCCCAAAATGGAGGCAGGAGAGAAGACTGATAAGTATATCTGATAAGGGAGACATGGAAATAATCCAGGTGTCTATCAAAAGATGAATGCTTAAATAAATGATGGTACATCCATCCATCCACTGAGACACACCCATTAAAAAGAATGAGGTAGATACACAATGGTTTATGTGTAATATAATTTTATTTGGATTTTTTAAAAAGATATCCACTCATATTCATAGAAATTTTCTGGAAAAAATAGAGAAGAAAATACCCACCGGGGCACAGGGCTCAAACATTAGGGTGCCAAAGAGACATTCTGTCATATGTCCTTTATATGGTCTCACCTTTTTCCATGTACATTTTTTAAGGTACAAAACTAATACTTTTTAGAAGGTAACTTATACTGAGCCCTGGGAAAACTCTGAGGAAAACAAAGATAGGGTCTATCAAGGCTAATTTGATACTCTGTATCTAATCTACACGACACAATTTATTTCTCTGGAAAAGACTTTCTAACCCTTTTCATGTCATGGTATGTTAGTTTTCACTAATACAGTAGGCATAAATAAAATTTGTACAGCACACTGGAGGTAAAGAGGAAGGGATTTGATGGCAGCTATATAATAGGACTAAGGGGAAAAAAAAAAAAACCATTTTCTCTACATTACATAATAATTAGAAGAAAAAAATAAGAGAGTATGAGATATCACCTACTGACTTTCTATAACTGTTCTAAATAAAATCTATCTAGAAAAGCTTTTAACTTCAATATTTAACAGGAAACTAGTTGCCAAGTTTTGCTCTGGAGCAAGGATAAAAGTCCAGGAGTAACTATATTCTCCTAGAGTTCAAAGGGACAGCAGAGGTCATCTAGCTCAGTGGATTGAAACACACTTTTTTCTTAATGAATCAGAACAGAAAACACAGCACTGTGTTTTTTGTGCTAAGAAAAATTTATTTTGGAGATTAAGTGGTATGTATGTTGTTCATGTATTGGGTCATGATGCAAAATATATATATTTTTAAAAGATTGAAAGCCACTTACCCAAGGCTATAGAACTAATAACTGTCCATTGAGCATGCTGCTGCTGCCGCCTAGTCACTGCAGCCCAGCTCTGTGCAACCCCATGGACTGCAGCCCGCCAGGCTCCTCTGTCCGTGGGATTCTCCAGGTGAGAATACTGGAGTGGGTTGCCATGCCCTCCTCCAAGGGATCTTCCCAACCCAGGGACTGAACCCAGGTCTTCCGCATAGCAGGCGGATTCTTTACCACCTGAGCCACCAGGAAAGCCCACATTGAGTATCAGTTCAGTCCAGTTCAGTTGCTCAGTCGTGTCCGACTCTGCGACCCCATGAATCAGGGCAACATTTAATAAAATTTCTACACAACACCTGTGGCAAGAGATTCACCGAGTTACAGCTTGAAAATTTACTTTCTTGTTGAGGGGATGATTTATATATCTAATTCTACTCCTCAGATAATAAATAGCAAATTCCCCAAATTTCTGAACATACAGTTTATTTAAAGCAAAGCTTCAGTTCTAACGTCATTTGTAAGAATGTTTCTGGATTAACATCTAAACATTTTTTTTTCTCAAATCTAGTGCATTCCCTTTAGCATCTCTGGAATAGGCATGGTTCTTTTACCCAGAGAATGAGAGTATTCTAAGCTGGAAAAGGTCTTAGAGAGCTAACGCAAATTCCTAATTTCACAGATAAACTAGTGTCCAAAGTAAAAGCCTCTTGGTTTCCAGGCTAGTGTTTCTTTCTATGATACCATGCTTTTACTTTATTCTTGTATCCTTGTGATGTTAGAAAATAGCTAAACACATTACTACTACTAAAGAGTAGTAATTCAACCAAGAGGAAGCTGAAGCAGGAAATGCTAGGAAATCCAAGTCCAAAAAGGATGACACAATGTCACCCCTGCAAGCTTTACAGAAAATCTGTTTTCAGCACACAGCTTTAGATTTCAACTTAGGCATATGATTCAACTTGCTTTATCAAATGGGTGCGTCTGCCCCACAAGGGGACACACTGAACCTGCAGGAGAGGAAGACAACAGTGGAGACATCACACAGCACAGCCTCTCTTCGATTGTGCCCTTGTAGGGCAGTGCAGAATTACATACTCACAGGCATTTAAAACCCAACTCCAAACAGAACTCCAGTGTGAAAAAAAGAAAAGTTAGCCCCCATTTGCAAAGAATTATTGCTGAATGTGGCCCTCACTGAATAACAATAAACCTCCTATAGTTCAACTTACCGTTCACGTCACAAACGCTAGAAAGAACACAGAGGCATAGACAAGGCATGGAGCAGAACTTTGGGCTTCAGCCTTCTCCAACTCTTCTGACAAACACCCAATAGCAGGAGGACAAAGCATCATTATGACAGAAATAAAGGCTCTTTAGATGCTGCCTTTTTTTAATTCAATGAACCCACTCTTACACACAAAGTTCACGCTATGATGTCTTGAAATACAGTATTGCCAGATTATGCTATTAATGAGTCCAATATATTCAGTGTAAAACACGACTTTAAGCATTTTACTCTTAACAATTAGCACATGAAAGACTATCAGTATTTTCCTTAAATAGTCAATGTCATCCCCCCAAACAATTAAGAACAGTTCAGTAAACTGTTCAAGAGGGCCAAAAAGCAGACAAGTGAACTAACAGGGAAAAATTTAGTTGATTGATAAAGCCACAGGCTCCTCCCCAAGAAGAATATTGCACGTTGGTAGCAACTGGCACAAAATTAACCATCTATCTTATCTCTGCTTCCCCCTAAAGCTGTGAGCTCTCAGGATTACAATGGACAATTTTGTACTTACTTATTAAAAAGAATGGAAGCTGCTGTAATTTTCTTAAGCCGGGTTTTGTGTGGCAACTCTGATGCAACGCTGCCCTAAAAATGAACTTTGTTTTAAACAGTGAGATATCCACACCGTGCGGTTAGAGCAAGGGTGGAGCCCACACTCTAGGGGAAACAACACACCCAGACCGACTTCAGTGAGGGCAAACTGCACGTTAGTGCTGCCACAACACTCTGCAGTGCCTCAGAGTCAAAATTAGTTGGTTAACTGTCTTCAAAGAAACGGGGGAAATTTTCAGGTTTGTAGATCAGCTTTCCTGCCACAAAATGAAATACAGACACTGCTTTTTCGTGAAGAAAGTAAAGATAAAATGCAAGGTAGATCATGCAGCTCAGCCAACAGAACGTTAGGTGGAAGTGGATTACTATAAAGGAAGTCCAACCATGCCAACTTCTAAGTTTAGCAACAGCAGCTTCTGCATATCTCAAGGTGTCAGCAATACTGCTCTAGAACTTGACTTTGGCCTATTTGGCTAAGACAGGGGACCTGAACACGTTCAAGCATTACCTATCCTTTTCTACTAATGCTCCAGTTCTCCTGGCAATGCAGAAACAAAAAAAAAACATTTTCTTATCAACTAATTAGCAAGAGTTGCCTTCAAAAACAAGGGATTTGATTTATGCTTTGATATGATATTGAAATAAATGCATAAAAGGGGAAATTATTTTGATGAAAATCATTAATATGCACACTGGGCTTTTAAAAAAGTTTCAATCACTCACTTTTTCAAATAACTCCATGCTTTAATTTTTTCTGATTTATTTCCAAATAAGATATTCAATAGGATGCATATATACTGTCTAAAAACCTTTAACAGAGCTTAAAATTTCAGTCATTGAAACTGTTATTAAACATGATTATTGTTCAAAATGACTTTAATCAATACTACTTTCTGTATGCACATTCAGAGACACAACCAGTTATTATTAACTGAACTCCTATAACCAATGAAATAAAAAAAATAGGTTTCTCAATAAAATACCTCAGCATGTAAAAAATAAGCTATATAATCATTTATATAGCATTTAAAACAAACAACGGAAAAAGCTTTGGGAGAAGACTGGGAAAATATTTTTAATGTTGTCACATTACCCTCTCCAATTGCTACTCCCTCACACTGGAACAGCAAATCAGTCTGGAGTACTGAAATTTCAATATTTTGAGAGATGGCCTAGAACACCCTCTTTCAGGAGGTAGGTGCTGACTGATCTAACCTTCTGCTGGATTATAAGGTCACTCTTCCCATATGATAAGTCAATCCATTCTAAAATCTTCCTTTCATAGTCCAACTGCCGGATATAATTATTTTTTCATCCATATATATAATTATGAATCACCTGCTGCCATCCCTTGCTCTTCCCCATCTAACCCCTAAACTGAGCAACTTAAAGGTAGCGGTTAGATATTCTATTAGAAGAGTGCCATCTTGATACTTTTTTGGATTTGCACTGTTGGAAATGTCTGTTTTCAAGTCAAATTTCACTTTCACAGCTGCAAAGGAAATGACAAGAGAAGAAAAACACAGCCAATACATATCAGCAATTAATTCCATCCACAACTGCCCAGCTGTTTGTACATGGAAGAATCAGTCTGTTTCCTTTTGGGGCTTTCACCACTGAAAATGGATACTGCACATGCAGAGACACAAGCTGTTTGTAACATGTCAGGAATGTGCGCAAGATCACACAGAGCTGAAGAGACAAAATGAAATCCAGAGCTAGTTTTCTTGGGACTTGCCAGTATTATTTCATAGCTTTAAAAAAAAAAAAAAGAAAGAAAAGAAAAGGAAATCGTAAGAACACCTCAGAGAGAGAGCAAAATACAGGGAAAAAATTTCTCCCTTCTGAGTATCACCCTACCAATAAGGAGGAAAATTTGCCAATGACATCAGATTCAGTATCAAGAATAGACACTCTGATTTACTGGCATAGACAAGGTGCGACATTTTTCAGAATCCACATGCCCCCAGTACGTTAAATCCAGCCAGTACTTTTTGGACTACAGAGCTGCCTGCCCAATGTGTAGTGAGTCCTTAAAAAAAAATCCTTATAAACGTGAAAGTTGTTGGGAACCAATGCTTTCACACAGTCATGCAGAAAAGTGAATTTTTCTGGGTTAGTTCAGACATTATTTGGCACTCACATACACCTGCCCGTTTCAGGGATTCATGTAAATTTACAGATCCAATTTCTAGGATAACTCTCAAGTAATCAAATTTCTCCTTTCCTCTGCCCATCAGTTTTGTGGGTTTTAAATAAAAATACTCTCTATTGAGTGCCAGAGACTCACGTGAAACTCAAGAAGTATTCTATCCCCCTCTCTCCATTGCCCTCCAACTCCAATTTTATGTCAAATGTCTGTTTCACTTAAATTTTGTAAAATGTCATTTTGTTATACTCTATTTTCAAACATACAGCATGTCAATAACTTGTGTTTTCAGTATGTAAAATGACTTGTGATTAATTACTGTCATCAGTTACAGAAAAGAACAAAATAATTCAAAACATATTTTACCTATTTAACTGTATTAAAAAAAAATAAACCAGGTATCCCATGATTGAATTCATTGTTCCAAGCACCTCTCCTCTCTTCTTTTGCTGCACAAGAGTTCATACACTCCTAATGCCAGTATTTTCAAACACAACTTGGATGGTATACTCAATTTGGGTACCAGTAGGGGCTAGGGCTTCCCAGGTGGCATAGTGGTAAAGAATCTACCTGCCAATGCAGGAGACACAGGAGATGTGGGTTGGATCCCGGGTCTGGAAAACCCCCTGGAGTAGGAAATGGCAACCCACTGTGGTATTCTTATCTGGGAAATCCCACGGGCAGAGGAGCCTGGCCAGCTACAGTCCATGGGGTCACAAAGAGTTGGACACAACTGAGTGACTGAACACACGGGGAGGAGCTAAGGCTTAACCAACGAAGAGAAGAAAAGCTCTCTGCTCCAAATAATCTTCAGAATGAAGATGCTCTGAAGTGCCAGAACTCAAACCAGCACAATGAGAAGTTGTCTCCAACTAAAGTGCTGTGAAAGCATGAAGTGTGATTTGTGAAAGAAATATAAGGCATCTCAAACAAGTGGTAGACTGAAAACAAAGCACAAAACCAAAGAACTTTTTTTCCTTAACAAACCTCATCTGATCGAGGCTATATCTGGGGTAGGAAAGGGGAGGAGAAGAAAAGTTTAACCTTTGGCTGCTGGTGACACTAGCTTCTAGAAATAGGGTATAACTATTACTGACTCAAAACAGCCACAGAGATGAGCTTTGCTTGGCAAGCTTAAGCTCTGAGGGACACTTAGACTAGTTTGAAATGTCTAAGGGAAGGAACCTGCCCCACCTACAAGATTGGCTAAGGAAAGCAAAGACCTCCCTCAGTTGTTTAAATCAGGTCACTTAAACTCATGACAGTCTAACTAGAGCCTTGGGTGGTACTAACAAAGACCATTCAAACGAGGAGGCTGGAGATATGAAATTTTGTCAGCTCATTTTTAAAGTGATTTTTCTCCTCAAGAATTTATTGTATTTAATACTAACATATATGTATTTATTTTATTCTTAAAACTTTTACATAGATAGCAAATTAGAAAGAATTTTACAGTGAGCGACATACATGCACTAGCTAGATTCTATTGTTAACACTGTACTATACTTTATCACTTCCCTGCTGGCTCAGACGGTAAAGCGTCTGTCTACAGCACGGGAGACTGGGGTTCAATCCCTGGGTTGGGAAGATCCCCTGGAGTACTGGCAATCCACTCCAGTACTATTGCCTGGAAAATCCCATGGACAGAGGATCCAGGTAGGCTACAGTCCATGGGGTCGCAAAGAGTTGGACACGACTGAGCAACTTCACTTTCATACTTTATCACGTATGTCTTCAACTACCCATTTCTCTTTCCATCCATTAATACAGCTTACCTTTCATGCATTTTATTTTTTTTTCTTTCATGCATTTTAAAGTAAATTACAGGCAATTGTACACTTTCTGTACAAATTAAAGTGTACAGATGAAGCATAAATTGAAATCAAGATTGCCAGGAGAAATATCAATATAAACTCAGATGCGCAGATGACACTACCCTTATGGCAAAAAGCAAAGAAGAACAGAAGAGCCTCTTGATGAAAGTCAAAGACAGGGGAGAGTGAAAAAGTTGGCTTAAAACTCAACATTCAGAAAACTAAGATAACGGCATCCAGTCCCATCACTTCATGGCAAATAGATGGGGAAACAGTGGAAACAGTGACAGACTTTATTTTCTGGGGCTCCAAAATCACTGCAGATGGTGACTGCAGCCATGAAATTAAATTATGCTTGCTCCTTGGAAGAAAAGTTACCCTCTGAGCTACCAGGGAAGCCTGACCAACCTAGACAGCTTCTTCAAAGGCAGAGACATTACTTTGCCAACAAAGGTCCGTCTAGTCAAGGCTATGTTTTTCCAGTAGTCATGTATGGATGTGAGAGTTGGACTATAAAGAAAGCTGAGTGTCGAAGAATTGATGCTTTTGAACTGTGGTGTTGGAAGACTCTTGAGAATCCCCTGGACTGCAAGGAGATCCAACCAGCCCATCCTAAAGGAAGTCAGTCCTGAATATTCATTGGAAGGACTGATGTTGAAGCTGAAACTCCAATTCTTTGGCCACTTGATGAGAAGAACTGACTCATTTGAAAAGACCCTGATGCTGGGAAAGATTGAAGGTGGGAGGAGAAGGGGACTACCGAGAATGAGATGGCTGGATGGCATCACCGACTCAACGGACATGAGTTTGAGTAAACTCTGGGAGTTGGTGATGGACAGGGAAGCCTGGTGTGCCACAGTCCATCGGGTCGCAAAGAGTTGGAAACAACTGAGCAACTGAACTGAACTGTATACTTAATTCAAATACTTCAGCAGGCATATCATTAGCTAGAGTTCAGTATTTGCTTATAACTTTTTTTCTTTTGGTACAAAATGTACATACAATGAAGTTGCAGAAACATGTAAGTGTACACCTGTATAACCCCAACTCCTATCTAGATATAGAACATTTTCTTTATCCCAGAAAACCTCTGTCATGTCTTTTCCTAGGCAATCTCCTTCTCCCACATTCCCAGAGGCAATCACTGTTTTTATTTCAAAAGTGATTTTTTGAATCAGTTCTAATGAGGTGGATGAAACTGGAGCCTATTATACAGAGTGAAGTAAGCCAGAAAGAAAAACACCAATACAGTATACTAACGCATATACATGGAATTTAGAAAGATGGTACCGACAACCCTGTATGCGAGACAGCAAAAGAGACACAGGTGTATAGAACAGTCTTTTGGACTCTGTGGGAGAGGGAGGGGGGACGATTTGGGAGAATGGCATTAAAACATGTATAATATCATATAAGAAACGAATTGCCAGTCCAGGTTTGATGCAGGATACAGGAAGCTTGGGGCTGGTGCACTGGGATGACCCAGAGGGATGGTATGGGGAGGGAGGTGGGACGGGGGTTCAGGATGGGGAACACGTATACACCCGTGGCAGATGCATGTTGATGTATGGCAAAAACCAATACAATATTGTAAAGTAAAATAATAATAATAATAATATTTTTTAAAAAAGCTGCTACTGCTGCTACTGCTGCTAAGTCGCTTCAGTCGTGTCCGACTCTGTGCGACCCAAAGGACGGCAGCCCACCAGGCTCCCCCATCCCTGGGGTTCTCCAGGCAAGAACACTGGAGTGGGTTGCCATTTCCTTCTCCAATGCATGAAAGTGAAAGGTGAAAGTGAAGTCGCTCAGTCCTGTCCAACCCTCAGCAACCCCATGGACTGCAGCCTTCCAGGCTCCTCCGTCCATGGGATTTTTCAGGCAAGAGTACTGGAGTGGGGTGCCATTGCCTTCTCCAAAAAAAAAAAAAAAAAAGCTAGATGATAGCAAAGTTCACAGAACTTGTGAATAAATATAGAATTTTTTAAAAAAGTGATTTTAAACAACTCCAAGTAGCCATGTCTTTGCAACCTGGAGATCAGAACTTATCTCTACTATATCACGTAACTTATACTTGGCTGAACAAAATGATCAGATATGAACCAAAGAGACGGAAGGAGCCTAAGAAGAAATCATAAGGTTAAAAGGAAGTGTAGATTCATCTGCTCCAATCACTCAATTTCTTGGGTGAAGGAAATAAAACTTAGAAAGTTTGGCTGCCTGTACCAGTCATCCAACTGCTCAGCAGTTTACTGGGTGGACCTAGTCTAAGGCTCTTTGGCTGCAGCTCCACATTTTAAGGGTGAAGAGAACAGAAACTTTGGAGATAACACTGGTTCGGAGGAAGAGTTCAACCACTTAAAGGCTATACATCTTAAACAAATTTTTTAGTTTCAGTTTTTTTAAACATCTTTGAGTCTCAGTTTTCTCATCTGTTAAATGAGGAAAATCTTAGTTCATAAAGTTGTATGGATTAAGAGAGACACCTGTGGTAAAGTGCCTGACATACAGTAAATGATTAAAGGGAAGAAACACAGCAAATGGAGGGAAAATTGACAGAACGAAGTTCAGTTCAACAACATGCACTTTCCACATATTGTCTCTAAGTGCGTGTGCTACCCAACCCCTACATTTGCTCTCATTTTGCATATATATGCAAAGAAAATAACGTAAGCACTGCCGCAAGCAGTTTTTCACATCTGAAAGAAAGGCTCTTCCTTTTCTTTTGACTTCCTAGTGACTATATGTACCTTACATTTTTACCCGTCTTTGTATATAACAGCTCCTTTTGTCTGAAATGAAATTTCTTTTACCAAATGAGGTCCAGCTAAAAGCTAACCTACTTTTCTGATCTTATCAAACAAATTTAAAATTCCTTCACGTGGGTTTGGGTTTCCATAATGCTTAAAGTAATAGTATTACAGAACTCCCCCTACCAGCTGGCTGCTTCCCTGTGTTTTCCCCTCCTTGAATGAGAGCACCTCTCTATCTCAAAACCTAGCACAGAGCTTGGCACACTGAAACCATCCATGAGTATCTGCTGAATGGACATGCCTGGGTAAATGGGTACTTGGTATGATCAAAGAAGCAAAACAACTACGGCTGAACACTCAGCAAAAAAGGAAAGCAAAGCGCCAGAAAAATGGGGGGTGGGGGCCGGGAGATAATCACAGGGCATATGAAATGGCACAAAATTTCAAAAAGATTAAAAAAAAATTTTTTTTTCAAAAAGATTAAAAGCCAAGCGTGTGTAAACTTCTGTGTTTTAAGAAAAGTGATTGCCACCAAGCAGCTAAAGTGCCACTAGAATAATTCAGGCTGTTGTGTGCTTTATATACTTATCTCATGTACCACCCACAACAACCCTATCAGGCTCCTTTTACAGATGAGAATATTGAGACTCAAGGAGGTTAAGCAAATAAAGTCATACAATCAGTGGCAATGGAGATAAAAAGCAGAGTGGTGATTTTTCATTACAAGTCATTTTCATATAAGACAGTTTTATACACAGCATGGGGAGGCTCTGCAATAAAGAAAACCCAGATGTTGAGGGGCAACCAAACAGTACAAGAGATTCAACAGAAGGAGCAAAAGTCAAGGGGAGAAAAAAGGCCTAGACAAAAAACAAACCAAAGCTGAGGCAGTAAGAGGTGTGTGAGTTCTATGCAGGAGTTATCTTCACAGAACAGTCTGCCACCCAGAGTTATGAAACGTAAGTCAGAGATGGCCCTGGAATGTGTGGGAGTGCTGAAGAGGAGCTCTTACTCTCCGCATGGCCTGTCTTCCCCAAACTAATTGTTCTCAGAAGTGATAATACAGCATAGATAACCTTGATTAAAATGGTGACCATGGTGTTCGGGTACCAAGGATCAAAACTGTTTATTCACTTTGACTGAACATCCTACCTCCTCCTGAGAATTTACAATGCTCTGAGTCAGGAAAAGGGTACTGACTTTTTCCTTATAATAAGACAGGTTCCTTATAATATTAGAACAGCTTGAGGGTTTAAATCTGGGGGATAGTTCAACATATATTACGCTCAACAAATATGAACTAGGAGTTTGGGATTAAAACATACATACTACAATATATAAAACAGGTAAACAACAAGGACCTACTGCAGCACAGGGAACTATACTCAGTATTTTATAATAATCTAAGGGAAAAGAATCTGAAAAAGAATAGATATAAACGTATGTATAACTGACTTACTCTGCTGTACACATGAAACTAACACAACTTTGTACATCAGCTAAACTCCAATTTTTTGGAAAAGAAGATGATGATGGCCTCCTGAAGTTGGTGACATGAACTCTTATCTGTGGGCAATTCTGACTACACTCCATAATTTCTCCTTTAGGAATACCCTAGTTTTGGCTCCCTTTCAAAGATGGATTTATGAAGGAAAGCCTCCAGCCTGAAGTTTAAAGCCACAAGTCCCTGTGGCTCACCTCCAATACAGCACTCATTACACTGACCCACAACTGTCTGGTCACTGACACAGTTCTCACATGTGCTGTGAGAAACAGCAAGGCAGGTTGCCTCAGGACCTAACACAGGCAAATTAAAAAAATATGAATGGTAAAGGAATAATGTCCTTCACCTGTTTAATACTTGATAGATGGTTATTTGTTAAAAGAAGTAATACAGGATTTAAAGAGGAAGCTATTATAGAAAAGTCATATTACAAAAAGGTTGAAGATAAGTGAGATTTGGTTAATATTCAAAATAGCTTTTTTCTGGATTAAAAGATTGATGAGTCAAGTCTAACAGAGCTGAAGCTGAAATTCAGTGAAATAGTAGGTCTAAAGATTAGGCATTATCCCAATTAAAAACAAAAAATAATCAAACTTATGAGTTTGTATTGTTATCTGAAGGCTGTCAAACTACAAGTGGGGGGAAAAAAAGTGACTTTGACTCAATCATGGCATAATACTTCCCAAAACAATGCATTTTATTAACCATCTCTTAAAAGACGAGTAGATTCAAGGGAATAGACCTGGTAGACAGAGTGCCTGAAGAACTATGGACCATGGTTCATAACACTGTACAGGAGGTGGTGACCAAAACCATTTCCAAGAAAAATGAATGCAAGAAGACAAAGTGGCTTTTGAGGGAGTCTTACAAATCGATCGCTGAGAAAAGAGAAGTGAAAGGCAAAGATATAACTATTTGAATGCAGAGTTCTAGTGAATAGCAAAGAGAGATAAGAAAGCCTTCTTAAGTGAACAATACAAAGAAACAGAGGAAAACAATAGAATAGGAAAGACTAGAGATCTCTTCAAGAAAACTGGAGATACCAAGGAACATTTTATGCAAAGATGGGTATGTGTCACTCACTCAGAGCCACACATTCTGGAGTGTGAAGTCAAGTGGGCCCATTACTACAAACAAAGCTAGTGGAGGTGATGGAATTCCAGTTGAGCTATTTCAAATCCTAAAAAATGATGCTGTTAAAGTACAAATGCCAGCAAATTTGGAGAACTCAGCAGTGGCTACAGGACTGGAAAAGGTCAGTTTTCATTCCAGTCCCAAAGAAAGGCAATGCCAAATAATTTTCAAACTACCGCACAATAGCACTCATTTCACATGCTAGCAAGGTTATGCTCAAAATCCTACAAGCTAGGTTTCAGCAGTATGTGCACCAAGAACTTTCAGATGTACAAGCTGGATTCAGAAATGGCAGAGGAACCAAAGTTAAAACTGCCAACATCCGTTGGATCACAGAAAAAATAAGGGAATTCGAGAAAAACATTTACTTCCACTTCACTGACTACACGAAAGCCTTTGACTGTGTGGATCACAACAAACTATAAAACTCTTAAAGAGACAGAATGTCAGACCACATTGTCTGGCTCCTGAGAAACCTGTATGCAGGATAAGAACAACAGTCAGTACCAGACATGGAACAATGGGCTGGTTTCAAATTGGGAAAGGAGTACATCAAGGCCGTATATTGTCACCTTGCTTATTTAACTTACATGCAGAATATATCATGTGAAATGCTGGGCTGGATGAAGCACAAGTTGGAATCAAGATTGCTGGGAGAAATAACAATAACCTCAGGTATGCAGATAATACCACTCTAACAGCAGAAAGCAAAGAGGAACTAAAGAGCCTCTTGATGAGGGTGAAAAGAGGAGAGTGAAAAAGAGGGCTTAAAACTCAACACTTAAAAAACTAAGATCATGGCATCTGGTCCCATCACTTCATGGCAAATAGATGGGGGAAAACTGGAAACAGTGACAGATTTTCTTTTCTTGGGCTCCAAAATCACTGCGGACGGTGACTGCAGCCATGAAATTAAAAGACACTTGCTCTTTGGAAGAAAAACTATGACAAACCTAGACAGAGATACCACTTTTCTGACAAAGGTCTGTCTAGTCAAAGCTATGGTTTTTCCAGTAGTCAACGTTTGGATATGAGAGTTGGACCATAAAGAAGGCTGAGTGCTGCAGAATTGATGGTTTCAAATTGTGGTGCTGGGGAAGACTCTTGAGAATTCCTTGGACTGCAAGGAGATGAAACCAATTAATTCTAAAGGATATCATCTCTGAATATTCACTGGAAGGACTGATGCTGAAGTTGAAGCTCCAATAATTTGGCGAAGACTTAACTCATTGGAAAAGACCTTGCGAAAGATTGAGGGCAAGAGGAGAAGGGGCGACAGGATGAGATGGTTGGATGGCATCACTGACTACTGAGTTTGAGCAAACTCTGGGAAAGAGTGAAGGACAGAGAAGTCTGGAGTGCTGCAGTCCATGAGGTCACAAAGAATGGGACACAACTTAGCAAATGAACAAGAACAAATTATGAGAAGCCCGCATGAAAAAAAAAAACCCTACATAAAAAAAGTGAAGAATAATATTCATGATATTCATGTGGTATTAAGAAACCTGCATTCACAAATAATTTTTGCTTGGGAGTAAAGTCCAAAACAGAATTAAAAATCTATTTAGTTGGAAAAATGTGTCATATTTCAAATAATTTACCCAGTGGAAAAAAGCCATACCAATTAAAAAAAAATTATCTTCCCCAAATTCAAGTATTTACCTTCAAAGAGTGCTAATTAGCTAGGCGAGTGCCAAGCTAACAAATCACAGCACTTAGAGGACTAACAATCTTACTTCTCCAAGATCAAGCTCTAGAACACGTGCTGCCTACCCACGGCAAGAACCACACCCCATCCTTTAAAACTAAAACAGCTTTGAGTCACCAAATACCATCATAAGTTGTATCCAAGACAGGGCAGGAGACAGGTTTAGGAATTTTCTCCCTATCTTCACTTCCATTCCTCAATCCCTCCAGTTCCGCGTGACTTCAGGAAAGTATCTCCTGTGGTTGGTAGATGTTTCCTCAGCCAAAGAGACAGCATAAGGGGTTTAATTAAAATTAAAACACAGAAACAAAAGTAGCCCGTAAACACATTTCTTCTTTGCATTTAGAGGCATTTCAGTTTACTGCATCATACTTTCTGCCCCTAAATATTATTAAAGTTGGAGAATATCAACTTGTTCTGTCAAATCTATAGCTGTACTGATTTTTAATCTGCTCTGAATTTATATTTCAAAAAATTATCTTTAAATTCTAAGTTGGTCAGTCAATTCATCAACTAATATCAACTAATTTTTCTACTTTTCTGCTTAAATTCATTCATTCTTTTAACAACTCATTCAACACCTATTATGTCATACATCTAAGGAGGTAGTACAATTGGAAAATGAAGAAATGAATGAGATATCACCTTTGAATCTAACATACTAGCAACTTAGTGGGTTGGGGGAGGAAGAAAGGAGACAGTTTCTTTTAAAAATTATGCAGTACACTCTGTTATTAGAGATGCATTACAAACCCAGAGAAAGGAGCCAATTTGAAAAGTTCTTGAGAAGTTACATTGGAGTTGGATCTTAAAAGGATGAGTAGGTATTGGGGGTGGGGGGAGCAGAGAGATACGTAAAGCAACGTACCTAATAAACCTATAATTTATCACATGGTTTTATTCTAAATAAAATTAATAGAACTAATAGAAAACTAACAGAAAATAGAGACTAATAGAAAAGAGAGACAAAAATTGTCACTAGTTAACAGCTTACAGTGGTTTGTATAATTTAAGCCAGAGGAACCCTATAATCTACTAGCAAACCACACACTTTTGTGTCATGTGCTTTTGCTTTCACCCTGATCTTTTGACTTGCATGCTAAGAAAAGAAACTCAAAAGCCATTTATATCCTTTCTTGGAACAATGCTTGTTCTTACACTGCATTAACCAAAGACTTAGGAATAATTAAGAGAAATTATCTTGGAGCCAGTCAAACTGCAATCTGCCACTGTATCACCATGAAAGGAGACTTAAGAATGCTCTAGGTTAATACAAAGGTCAGTAAACAGTAATTTGGTCAACCTGGCCCAGATATACCACACCCTACGGGCTCAAAGCCTTAATGGTTATCTAGTACAAGTATGGTAGACTTTATGGCTCAGACAGTAAAGAATCTGCCTGCAATGCAGGAGACCTGGGTTCAACCCTTGGGATGGGAAGATTCCCCTGGAGAAGGAAATGGCAACCCACTCCAGTATTCTTGCCTGGAAAATCCCATGAACACAGAAGCCTGGTGGGCTGCAGTTCGTGAGGCAGAAAAGAGTTGGACATGACGGAGTTAATAACACGTACAAGAAAAAAAAAACAGAATGCCATAACTGATCACAAACATTGCGTTTGAAAGGCACCTAAATGCTCAAACTCACTGACCCAGAAAGATGCTTATACATATGACAAAGATTATTTTTATGAATTGGCAAATTTGGCTAATCCAATGAAAGGTGAAAAGAATACCATGTTAAATTGCTGAGAACAGATCTCCCGTTTTGACCAAGTTACAACTAGTGTTGTTGCTTAGTCACTGAGTCATCTCCGACTCCTTCTCAACCACATGGAGCCTGCAGGCTTCTCTGTCCCGGGGATTTCCCAGGCAAGAATACTGGAGTGAGTTGCCATTTCCTCCTCCAGGGGATCTTCCTGATCCAGGATCGAATCCTGCATTGGCAGGTGGATTCTTTACCACTGAGCTACCTGGGAACCCCATTATATTAGGACATAGCCAATTTTTTAGAGCATATATTTTACATAAAGCAAGCTTTATGCACTTTATATTCATGAATTCACACCTGTAATATCTAAGCACTGACAAAAAAGCAAAAACAAAACAAAACCTCTTGCAAAAAAGTTCAAACTGAGAGATTTAACCCTAGTGTAGAAATTTGTCAATGAAACATGTATCTTTGGATGGTATATAAGTAACTTCCTTAGAATATTTTGAGAAAAGGAAAAACAAAACCAAAAAAATCCTCCTGAGAACAGCTTTTGAGCCTCTGAGAAGGGAGGTGACTAGAGCAGCAGAAAAAACTGGGTAGAAGAGGAAAAAGGAGGAGCTAAGGTAGTAGATGAAGAGACAACTAAGGAGCCAAGAGTGACGCCAGATAAGGAAGATCAAGTGACTGTAGCAGCAGTCTGAGGCCGGCACACCCACAGCGAGCTATGTGGCTTATTTCAAGGGGGTGGAACACTGAGAAGTGAACAATTTTGGTTTTGTTTAACTAAAAGATTGAGCAATCCTACAAATGGCAGCAGGAAAAAGAAGGGGTGTTTTTCTAATACAGAAAGTGTTGTTCAATCACCCAGTCATGTCCAATTCTTCGCAACCCCATGGACTGCAGCACTCCAGGCCTCTCTGTCCCTCACCATCTCCCAGACGTTGCCCAAGTTCATGTTCACTGCATCAGTGATGCCATCCAGCCATCTCATCCTCTGATGCCCTGTCCTCCTCCTGCCCTCAATCGTTTCCAAAATCAGGGACTTTTCCAATGATCATCTGTTCACATCAGATGACCAAAACACTGGAGTTTCAGCTTCAGCATCAGTCCTTCCAGTGAATATCAGGGTTGATCTCCCTGAAGATTGACTGGTTTGATCTCCTTGCTATCCAAGGGACTTTCAAGGATCTTCTCCAGCACCACAGTTCAAAGACATCAATTCTTTGGCATTCTGCCTTCTTTACGGTCCAGCTCTCACAGCTGTATGTGACCACTGGGAAAACCATAGCCTTGACTATACAGACCTTTGTCGGGAGAGTAATGTCTCTGCTTTTCAACACACTGTCTAGGTTTGTCATCGCTTTCCTGCTAGGAAGCAATCGTCTTCTGATTTCATGGTTGCAGTCACCATCTGCAGTGATTTTGGAGCCCAAGAAGAGAAAATGTCACTACTTCCACCTTTTTCCCTTCTATTTGCCATGCAGTCCTGGAGCTGGATGCCATGAACTTAGTTTTTTTAATATTTAGTCTTAAGCCGGCTCTTTCACTCTCCTTCACACTCAAGAGGCTTAGTTCCTCTTGGCTTTCTGCCATTAGAATGGTATCATCTGCATATCTGAGGTTGTTGGTGTCTCTCCCGCCTATCTTGATTCCGGCTTGTGACTCATCCAGCTCGCATCTCTCATGATGTGCTGAGCATTTAGGTTAAACAAACAGGGTGATAGCAGACAGCCCTGTCATACTCTTTTCTCGATCTTGAACCAATCAGTTGTTCCATACAGGGTGCTAACTGTTGCTTCCTGGCCTGCATACAGGTTTCTCAGGAGACAGGTGAGATGGTCTGGTATTCCCATCTCTCTAAGAGCTTTCCACAGTTTGTCATGATCCACATAGTCAAAGGCTTTAGTGGAGTGGATGAAACAGAAATGGATGATTTTCTGAATTTTCCTTGCTTTCTCTATAATCCAGCGAATGTTGGCAATTTTATAGAAGATGTTAGGATATAATAACAACACTATCATTTTTAAAACTAACAAACAAAAAAGAGAAGTAAATACCTTATATATGAAAATGAAAAATTGAGACCTTTGAGGAAAAACTCTGAAGTCCATGTAAATACAGAGCTGCAATATTTATTGATTGTCATGATACAGTTTTTTACCCTGTGGACTACATCATCTTTCAAACAAGATCCTGACAAAGCATACTGACAAGAATCTGGGGGGTTTTGGATCAGTGTAGTTTTTTTTTTTTTTCACTTCAACTTTCAATTTGGCAGTTTATAGAAACAATCCTCAATGGTTGAGTTTTAAAAAGTTACTCCAAGATAAGCAGGATTGTGACTCCACTGGGCTATTTCCAAGTTGCCAAGTCATTTACCTAACACAGCTCTCAAGTCCTTTAAACTGATTCCCGCTGCTCCAATGTAATAAATGATATGATGTTTTAAATAAAAGGGGGAGAAGGAGAGGGGAAAGAAGGCCCAAACTAGTACCTTTGGAGCTCCTGTTAAGTCAAAAAAATAACTGGAAGTGGGAAGCAATTAGGTAACACACATTTACCACTATATTTTTCAATCATGTGGCTAGAAATTACAGCAAGGATTTTGGTTAGGCCTTCTACCCAAAGCAAATCAGCTGCTTCAACTTCAAGGTTAATAGTTATTTTTACATTTGCTACACTCTCAAAAATGAAAGGTGAAACAATGCCCCCCTGATAAGAGATATTTCAAGCTTTCTGTAGATGATTTACCACATTAATTACATCTGTTCATTCTTCTAGGCATTAATGGCTACCTTACTACAGGAACTAGAAAAAGGATACTGTGTAGTCAACCATTTGTCTTTGCCATGACGCAGAGGATATACCAGATAAATCCTAAGCCATCAGTGCACGGAAGCCAGTGTTTTCAGTACAGTGAGAACAATTTGAGGACTTTCATCTTCATCAGTTTTACAACAAAAATGTGCTCCAAGGAGCAAACCTTTCTCAAAACAAAGTCATTATATAGATCATACTACTATGAAGAAACACTCATGGAAATAACTCTTATTTCAATAATTAAAACAAAACAAAACTGAACATTTAATTACAAATACAAAGCAGTATAAACAGCTTAAAACTTATGAAAGAATTTCCAATCAATTTACGAGGGTTGAATAGGATCAAAAGTAAAAAATAGAAGTTGCCTGATCTTCTGAAAATGAGCTCAATGTTGTAAAGAAAAAATTGCTCAATTAGAAATCAGATCTTCTAAGTCACAACTTAGAGGTAGATAGAGTTCCTTCCAGAAAGTAGGGAGTTGTTATTAGACCTCTCTACCACTTCCCATCTCAAAAAGCCAGAAACCCCAAAGGTAATACCCTCAGTTAAAAGGCAGACCAAGAAAAAAGAAAACATATGTCCACAAACAGAGAGAATTTAAAACACACACACACACACACACACACAGTCTTATCTGTCTTTTCCAGAGCACTGAGTGGCAAGAGAAAAATCTCTCCTGAGAATCTGTAACAATAGGTCTGCTGCTGCCACTAAGCCGTGTCAGTCATGTCCGAATCTGTGCAACCCCACAGACGGCAGCCCACCAGGTTCCTCTGTCCCTGGGATTCTCCAGGCAAGAATACTGGGGTGGGTTGCCATTTCCTTCTCCAATGCATGCAAGTGAAAAGTCAAAGTGAAGTTGCTCAGTCGTGTCCAACTCTTAGCCACCCCATAGACTATATAGCCTACCAGGCTCCTCCGTCCATGGGATTCTTCAGGCAAGAGTACTGGAGGTCTATCCCCCCAAGAACTCGGGATCTGAATTTACATACCAGCTGCTGCGGCTAAGTCGCTTCAGTAGTGTCCAACTCTGTGCGGCCTCATAGATGGCAGCCCACCAGGCTCCCCCGTCCCTGGGATTCTCCAGGCAAGAACACTGGAGTGGGTTGCCATTTCCTTCTCCAATGCATGGAAGTGAAAAGTGAAAGTGAAGTCGCTCAGTTGTGTCTGACTTTTTGCGACCCCATGGACTGCAGCCTACCAGGCTCCTCCGTCCATGGGATTTTCCAGGCACCAGAGTGGTCCACAAAACCTTACTCCAAGAGAGTAACCTAAAGTGATCTTAGGTTGGTAGCCCCTACCCCATCCCCACCAGATACCTGGCAGAAAAGAAACATAGGCTTGGAGAACGTTACTCTCAAAACAGGATACCTAAGGATTCCCACAGATAAAATCCTGCCAAGTTCAAAATTACAAAGCACATGAGTAAACAAACCACATTAAACAAAAGTCAGCAGAAAACAACAGAGTAGAATTTGATACATCCTCCACCCCCAGAACTGCAGACAATGGAATACTGAGACACAGACTATAACATGAGTCAAAACCACACTCAAAATCCTTAAAGACAGAAATTAAAAGTATGAGAAAGAAACAAGATATTAGAAAGACCCAAGTGGAAAGAGAATAAGCTGGAATACAGATTTGGAAAAACTAGTCAGACTGAAGCACAGAAAGACAGAGTGTGTGTGTGTGTGTGTGTGTGTGTGTGTGTGTGTGTGTGTGTGTGTGTAAAAGAGAGGCTGAGAGACGCAGACAATAAAGAAGTTCAACATACTGGAATTCGTAAAGAGGAAATGGAATAGGGAAGAGGTAATGTTTGAGGAGATCACATCTAGAAGTTTTCCAGAAATGCCCAGAGGAGATCACATCTAGAAGTTTTCCAGAAATGCCCAGAGGAGATCACATCTAGAAGTTTTCCAGAAATGCCCAGAGACAAATCACCTGTAAAGGACTGACAATTAAATCTGCAGTGGACTTGAAAGAAAAAATAGTTGTATGACACCAAAATATTTCCAAAGTGCTGAGAGAAGATAACTGTCAGTCTGCTGCTGCTAAGTCGCTTCAGTTGTGTCCGACTCTTCGAGACACCATAGACGGCAGCCCACCAGGCTCCTCCATCCATGGGATTTTCCAGGCAAGAGTACTGGAGTGGGGTGCCATTGCCTTCTCCGAACTGTCAGTCTAGAACTATACATTGAACAAAACTATCAAGAGGAAGTAAAATAAAACAGTCTCACTAAAATGTTCTATGAACTTAAAGGAACTTTCAAAGGATTAATTTCAGAAAGAAAACTGGAAGGAAGAGCTGAGATGGAAGAAGGAGTAAGCAAAGAAATTGGTAAATGAGTAGTTTCTACAATGCTATATAAAACGATTGCAATAACAAGTGTAGGGGGGTTAAAAACAAGGTAGAACTGAAATGCCATCACATACGATGGGAATGAGAAGGAAAGTTAAGCTGTTTTAAGATCTTTATATTGGTCAGAAGGGGAGAGAGACAGAGCTATTATCTTTGTCTAGAATATTCTCAAAACCACTAAAATCAATAAAAATAAAACAAGACAACCTAATTCTGCCCACTGGTAAGAGATCTGAACAGGTACTTCACAAAAGAGACTATCTAAATGACCAATAAATACATAAAAATTGTTCACACCATTAGCCATCAAGGAAATACAAATTAAAACCATAATGGGATATGGCTATCTACCAATAAGATTAAGATGTAAAAAATAAACACAAAAAACTGTGAATATCAAGTACTGGCAAAGGTGTGGAGCATCTGGAACACTACAAGTCCTTGTGCATTTAGTATAAATATGTTGGAAGATTTTTTGGCATTATGTACAAAAGCCGGACACATACCAGCCCTGGAATCCAGCCATTCCTCTCCCAGGAACACATTCAACAGAAATGCATACATATGAACATCAAAAACTGGAAACAAAATCTGAATGTCCATCAACAAAATGGGTAGATTATTGGGTATTCATAAAATGGAATACACACAATGAAAACAAACTACCTTTACATGCAACAACTTGGGGGGAAAATGTTGAGCAAAAGAAGCCAGTAGATATTGAATGATTCCATTTACACAAAACTCAGAAGCCAGTAGTAGGAGGAGATGTCTGAGGAGACACTGCACTGTGCTCCTCGTGCTCCATTTCTTGATTGAGGTGAGGTACACAGGGTGTTCATGTTGTGTATATTCACCAAGCCATACCTTATGATTTGTGCACTTTCCTATGCATTATGTTAAACTTATATTTAAAGGTTTACCTGAAAAGAATTATAACAATTTAAAAGAGAAAAGCCTCCTCTCTGCTGTAAGAAAAAGCATATACAAATATTCAGTCAGTATGTTGTATACCTAAAACTAACGTACTGTTGTATATCTATTATATTTCAATAAAACACACATACTGTTGTTATGTCAATTATACCTCATTAAAATAAATATATAGAAATATTTTTAAAAGCAAATAGTCTTTCATTAGCCAGTCCATTTTTTTATGGTAGATTTCCACACAAATGGATATTCCTATTCCTCTACAAGTACCTGGATTTCATCTGTGCATCACAGCACACTACAGGAAGTTTACTCTGTGTGAAGTGTAGCACCCATTTGCTTCACTTGTTACAAAAATACTTGAAGATGCTCTCATTCTGTGTTCCCAAAGGAAGACTTGCTGCTGCTGCTGCTAAGTCACTTCAGTCGTGTCCGACTCTGTGCGACCCCATGGACTGCAGCCTACCAGGCTCCCCCGTCCCTGGGATTCTCCAGGCAAGAACACTGGAGTGGGCTGCCATTTCCTTCTCCAATGCACGAAAGTGGAAAGTGAAAGTGAAGTCGCTCAGTCATGTCCGACCCTCAGCGACCCCATGGACTGCAGCCTTACCAGGCTCCTCCATCCATGGGATTTTCCAGACAAGAGTACTGGAGTGGGGTGCCATTGCCTTCTCCCAAGGAAGACTTAACTCCAGTCAATTTTGTCACTGAGACTTCCCCAAGACCACTAGCAGTAAAAGAAAAAAAGAGACAATGTTTCTAGACTGTGCTGTACCAATAAAAGTGAGTGTCAGTGAGCAAGTCAATCCATTAGCCCCACCATCAGTCCACTACCTGCACTGCCAGGAGGCCATCAGCGTTACGTGTGGCTACTTTGGCTGTAGTCTGTGGCTCTGCTGGATGAGTCTCACCATCTGGAGCACTGTGGCTTCATCCTTCTAAATCAGAAAGTTCAACTGGCTTACTTTCTTTTCATCTTTCACATTACAGAGTGGGTGTTTGGAGAAACAGCCATTAATATAACGAGCGAGACAACTGAATCTTGTTCAAGCAGAAACTCATGCTCCCAGAATGTCAAATACAGCTGAAAGGATGTTTAAGCTCATCTAGTCCCATCTTCTCTTTTCAACTGTGAGAATTCTGTTCCCTAAGGCTGCTACCTAAGGTTGCACAGAAACTTATCTCTTGACTTCAGGCCAGTACTCTTTCCACTCTTACCATAAACGTTAAAGTTGCCATTCAGGAAAGAATGCTCAAATTGGAATCCTCTCTCCTATGGAATTGTTTATTGTCATTCCGCTGAATCATCAATGAAACATTCCATCCCAACTGAGATGAGATACTAAAAAACGTTTCCAAGCTATCTGTCTCACGTGAAGAAATGAACTGGCGCTGATGAAAGCAGTGTAACAGACATTAGAAAATGAAATCCCAAAGAAGCAAAGAGCTCTGGGTAATTAGTATTGTTCCAGTGGCAAACAAAGATGGTAAGATGAAAGAACTAACGTCCTGAGGTTGTTCTAAAGCTTTGAGAGAGAATAACGTGGTAGAATGGTTACAATACAGAGCAAGTATTTAGTTCTTTGTAAAGGAATTGAGTGGTTTATGTTCCTGGGACCATCTTTTAAAAATGTATTCAGGGAGGGGGTTTCTCCTTGTCATTCAGTTTTTGCAGCACACATATCCCATATTTAATTCACTCTGCCTCTAACCTAGTTAACTATTGTTCACATTGTAATCTGGGCATATATCCAACCCCTTGCTCCATAAAACACTGGAATAAACTTTGATGTATTACGAAATTAGAAAAACGAACAGCAGGGAAAGCAAATACATTTTCACACAAAGTACAGGATACAGCTGTGATCTGTCAAGCTTATGGGACCATCTCCTTAGCTAACAGCAAAGTTACAGGAGTCTCCTTAGTCCAACAGGAAGTAGCAATCTAAAACCTACAAATGTTTCTAAGCCTCAATTCTATTCCTTTCCCTTCACATATTCAGTACACACTCACCCTTTGACCAGGCCTGTGCTGAACACACCCATTCAAATAGCCTTGATGAAGTGTCAGTGGTCTATGGATGACAAGCGCTTTGAGTGTTCACAAAGAATAACCTTTAATCATGACATCTCCAAAAAAAAAAAATCTACGTTGGTTGTACTTTTCTGAGGAAAGAGGTTGTAGTAAGAAAGACAAACCCAGTCTCAGCTCTTAAGAAATTCATACTTGTATGAATGATCTTTAGTTTCCCATTTCTGAAAGTTGTTTCCATGGCACCAAAATAGAATTTTTAAAAAATAGAATTTCCTTTTATATCCTTTGCAGGAAGACACTATGTGAGCTCACAAACAAGACTACCTCACCCAGGCCCAGCGCAACAAAAGTGGAAAGGGAGCATTTCATAATGGAGCTAACGTGATTATAATGTATACAATGTACATGAGACTTATAAATTGTATATATTAGATTTACAAACTATAATTTAAAAGAATAAGTTATTAGTCAAGCAAAGAAGCAGTGAGAGAAAATGTTCTAGGCACTAGCAGCAGCTTGAGCAAAAGCAATGGTATATCTGGGACCAATGATAATTTAACAGAAATACAGCAGATTCTTCCTATAGCTCCACTTCAGGATGGGTTTGTTACTGAAAAAGTCAGTTAGCTGGGTATTTGGATGCTGATTAGAGGTGCTCAGGTGAATCAACAGGAGATCATATTCCAAATGGTAGTTTTGTGTATATAAATAAAATGGTGGTTTAGTCACTAAGTCATGTCCTTTTCTTGCAAATCCATGGGATTCTTGCTCCTTTGTCCATGAGATTCTCCAGGCAAGAGTACTGGAGTGGGCTGCCATTTCCTTCTCCAGGGGACCCTCTCAACCCAGGAAATGAACCCAGGTCTCCTGCATTGCAGGCAGATTCTTTACAAACTGAGCTATGAGGGAACCCATATAAATAAGAGAGGCTCAAAATAAAGGAAATAGTGATATGCTCAAATGGGTGTGTCTAGAGAAGGGAGGAAGTGGTGAGCATCTTAACCAAGAAAACATTATAGAATTACTTTCAAAAGAATACTCCTTTTACTCGCTTGATGTTCTCAGCTTACCTTTTAAATCAATCAGAGGAGAGCACACCAATGTTGCCACAGGATCTGACACACAAAAACAGAACTCAAACAGGAAGTCAACATGTTGTCAATTAGATGGTACACATTAGATACGCAAAGGTCAGCTGTATGGAAAAAGTAATAAAAGAACATGTGGAATGGAGAGAAGGAACTCTTTCTGAGATTTTGCTCTCTACCACAGCAGGCTCCACAATTTATGAACAGCTGGGAAATTTCCTTTTCACAGGAAAAGGATGACTTCTTAGTTCACATGAAAGTGGAAATGAAAAAAAAAAAGACTGTATCACACAGAAAAAAAGGTGTTTCCTGAAGAAAGGAGACAGAGCATTGCCTTTATTAAAACAAACCCACACGCATGCACACACACACAGGAAAAGCAAAATACATAAAAACAGTAAGCAGAAAAAAATCTTTTTCAAGAGATAAAGGAGAAAACAACTAAGTCAAGGAAATATTTCCTATGATAGGAGTTAGCCTTAGTGGAATAAACATTTTGCCCCAATGGGTTTATCTCAAATGCAAATACGCTTCAGTGGAATAAGAACATATTTGCACTTTATATTCATGCAGGAATTTTTATATTTAAAAAAAATTAACTTCGTTTGTTTTTTTCTACACACACACACACACACACACACAAAGGATCCATGTTTCATCACTAACTTATCAGTAGTTCTTATAGTTCAGAATTCAAAGAATTGGTGTTTGAATGGTTTATTCTTTAAATAAATCATACTAATTCTTAGGAAGCATATTCTTTCATTCAACAAAAAAATATTCTCTGAGTGCCTATTGTGCACCCAATACTTGTTTACCTATTTGATACACAGTGGAGCACAAGCTTCCTGCCTTCCATGAAGTTATACTACCCACAACTGTCAAGGACGCATTTTAAAAATCGCTTCATCTAGCTGTGTTGTACTCAATCGCAGCTGTGATTTTAAAACTTTACCGCAAAACAGAATTACATGAGTTTTAAAAAATCCCAATACCCATTTAAATGCATCCCATCCCATTTAAATCAGAATCTTGGGGGTGAGACCCAAACATCAGTATTTTTTTAAGCTTCTTAGATAACTTCAAAGAACAGTCATATTTGTGTACTAGTGAACTAGTGCATTAGTTCTCAACTTTGAGTCTCTGAAGAAATGAAGATAAAAATAAAGGATGCCTAGAAATAGATTCTTCCATGTTCTTCTCCCAATCCTACCAACCCAAAGTTAAGGAGGTTTATTTAGAGTACAAGACAATTTTCTTAGTGAGAAGGTGAAATCTACTTTCTATCTACATCAGTAACTCTTCCACCCCTCACCCTAGTCAAGATATAACCCTGCAGGGGGCGGCTATCGAACTTGCTATTTCTGCCTACTGCTAGGACACCTGGGATGACTGGGGACAGAACAGTCGTCCTGGACATGCTGACACACAGGAAGCATATAGGGGTGCCTCTGTAATGCAATAATCGTAGCATAAAATGTATTGTTTAAAAATTCTGCTAATTGGATTATTTATTTTCCTTAATTTTTATTTTTTTTTATTATTTCCTTTTATTTATTTGGCTGTGTCGATCTTAGCTGTGACACATAGGATCTTTAGTTCTGGCATGTGGTATCTACTTAGTTCCCTGAGTGGGAACGAACCTGCCTATCCCCCTGCACTGGGAGTGTGGAGTCCTAGCCACTGGACCACCAGGGAAGTTCCTGGACTGTTTTTTTAAATCTTAGGATCAAAAAGGCACACCGGGGTTCAAATTAGCAGGAAGGGGTTACGCACCATTAATGCAAATATATGTTCAGGGGAAAAGTAAAATAACCCAAAATCAAGATGTTTTGGTTCTCAGTGAGAAGAATACATGCAAAATCATTAGGAACTGCCCAAATCCAAAATGGATATTATTAACAATGTTACAAAATTAAAGGGCAGAAAAGACAGACAAAAATTAAAGTCCTTTATAAAGCAAAATATAGTCCCTTTAATTTTCATATTTTTATATGTTTATTTAAAAAGCAATTTAACTACTAACAGCAAAATTGAATTAAGTTTTTCCCCATGAAAGGTCATTCCTTGTACTTAACTATCTCATTAAAAATCAAAAGCTGATTTAAAAAAATTAAAAACTGATTTATAAAATTCCATCTGCACAGAACTTTTTAGAGAATATGCTTCATGATATCACAAAAGTTACATCTTTTAACTGAAAGTCATTACCTATTTTATAAATCTTTGTGCTTTTCTAGTTCACTGTATCCAAAAGCCGCCTTCCCATTAGATTTTACAGCCAAATCCTTCAGGCAAGTCACTGATCCCCTCCTGATTATTTTCATCTCACATGTGAGTCACAAGCATTTCTCAGTATTTATACCATGTGTTGTAATATCCACTCTAATCAGTTTTTAGTATATATCTTTTCTCTTTGAAGTAAATATTCTAAATGCTTTAAGCATGTCCCATTAGTATGTCCCAAGAATGCACTTGGTAATAGTCCATGATTTTAAAGTAACATATTGGAAAAGTAACATCATTCACAGACACCACAAAATCACCATTTCTAAGATGGCAGAACCATTCATTATACCAAACGATCCATTTAATATCTTTTGACATGTTTATCACCCCATGTTACAAAGAATGTATTCCAAGTTGAAAACATCTTTCCCTCATCTATGAATAGAGAGATAAATAGATCTTGTGGCTAAAAACAAAGTCACTCTTGGTTAAGTCCCACATCTTTTCAAAGGAAAAAGTTTCCAGAGCAAACTATTAGGAAAAATTACTGGCAATTGTTTTTGGACACATGTAAAATGTTCAATATAAAGTTAGTTGTCACATAATAAGCAGTTAGAAAAGTGTTGAGCAGGACGGGGTAGTGAAGGGGAGAACTGGGGCTATGAGAAAAGAACATGCAAGTATCACAGATTTCTTAAGAATCTGTATCACTGAGTAACTACCCTTACCCCACCTCTTATCAACAAAGGCATCAAAAGATTTTGCAACCAAAGGAACTCTTGAGGAAACCATTGGAAACTGTTAATAACCTAGTGTTTCCTTATAACACTGACCACAGGAATCTAAACAACTTTCTAATAAAGACATGGCTCTGGAAAGAAGCAAAGTAATCTAATTATAATTCCATCTTCCCACTAGTATAGCCACTGTCCAAACAGTCCCTTTGGAAGCTGAAGAAAACCCATCACGAGTTCTCCATTTGTTCTAGATATATGATGAGGGTACCTCTGAGGAAGATCGGCTATAAAGTAACTTCATCAAGTACACTTGGGAGGGATTGGAGATAAGGATCTTATATCTTAAATCTATGCCAGTGGTTTTAAGTTCAATACTTCCGTGAATCTATTCAGTGTTGACTAGATGAAAAATCTGATTTGTCCATTTCCCACTGCCTCTGTTAACTCTTGGCACCCTAAACCATGAAGTTCATTTTTCACTTTCTATCCCAAATCTGGAGTTATTTAACAAAAAAATTCCATTTCTTTCCAAAGCATAAGGAAAGGTATTCCCCTATTTCTAAAAATTATATCTACTACTTTTTGTGAAGGGGGAAACCCTCAACTTCAGCTGAGCTGTAATCTTCAAATTAATTTTAATTCTCAATATAAAAAGAGGTCAAGACTAACTTTTTAAATCCTTAGTAGTTCTTACTTGCACTCTCTTGCTTTTTATAAATATTAAAGTATAAGTATATATAAGCACATAAAAAAGTGTTAGTTACTCAGTTGTGTCCAACTCTGAGACTTGGTGAACTGTAGCCCGCCAGGCTCCTCTGTCCATGGAATTCTCCAGGCAAGAATACTGAAGTGGGTAGCCATTCTCTTCTCTAGGGGTCTTCCCAACCCAGGGATTGAACCCAGTCTCCCACACTGCAGGCATATTCTTTACCACCTAAGCCACTAGGGAAGCCCATAAATATACACGCGCACACACACACACAAGTATATGTAAGTTTGTTCCTGAAATTGATCATTAAAGGAACCAGCTGACTATTAGACATACCATTCAATCTAGGGACATTCTGCAAATGCAAAAATGGAAGTCACTCTGATATGCAATTTATTCATGAAACAAATTATATATTTGAGGCTCATCAGAACCGTTCTGAATTATGTCAGCTCAGGGATTAAGGTTTCCCCTTCAAGTCTAAGCCTCACGATGAAGGAGGGTAACAGTTATGCAGCTAGTTATTTCATTAAGAACACTTGGGATTGTGATGTGATTTTGGATTAATGTCTTTGCTGATTTATAAAAATCTGTTTGTAATTCAACAGCCTTCAGGTCATAAGCTCATATGCTACCACAGGCACTATAATAGTCTGCATGTTTAACTAGGCCAAAAGATTTCATAGTGGTTAGCCTGAATTTACAATAAGTGTTCCATTTTACCATTACTGTCTAATTCCATCAAGAAAATTGGCATGATGGGCTTTTATGTCATCTAATAAAACATACTGTGCAAAGAAAGTCCAGATTGCAAAAAGATTACAAAAGATTACATAGCCCCTTCTATGTGCATAGTGCCTTCTAGTTTACAATACACTTGCATAACTATTGTTTCATTTTATGCTTAAAGCAACTCTGAAAAATTATACTTTCATTAAACAGACAAAAACCTATCAAGGACACAGAGTTAATAATGGCAGGATTAGGACTGGAATCCAAGTCTTCTGACACCTGTGTCTTTCTTCTTAGGTATACTTTAGAAACAAACTTTCAGCATATCAGTTTTTTTCATTAGGGTTTTCTCAGACATGAAAAATCAAGTAAAAATAATAAGTTATTAACATTGTAAGCATTTATAAAGACTTGAACTTTAGATAATTCCATCACCTCAATAATTAATATGTGAAAATTATCAACTCTATTGTGATAAAGTACACACAACATAGAATTCACCATCCTAACCACGCTGAAGTGTAGAGTTTACTGGTATTCAATATATTCATAATGCCACACAACCATCGCCACCGTCCACCCCCATAGCCCTTTTGTCTTATAAAACCGAAACTCCAACCCTATTCATTTCAGTCGCTCAGTCGTGTCCGACTCTTTGCGACCCCATGAACCGCAGCACGCCAGCCCTCCCTGTCCATCACCAACTCCCTGAGTCCACCCAAACCCATGGAGTCAATGATGCCATCCAACCATCTCACCCTCCGTCGTCCCCTTCTCCTCCTGCCCTCAATCTTTCCCAGCATCAGGGTCTTTTCAAATGAGTCAGCTCTTCGCATCAGGTGGCCAAAGTATTGGGAGTTTCAGCTTCAACATCAGTCCTTCCGATGAACACCCAGGACTGACCCTATTAAGAAATAACTTATTTCCCCTCCCCATCCCCTGGTGAACCACCATTGTATTTTCTGTCACTTCAAGTAGTTAAAATCTTAGATTCTCACATAAGTGGAGTCATCAAGTATTTGCCTTTTTTAACTGGCTTATTTCACTTAGCATAATGTCCCAAAGATTCATCCACGTTGTAGCATATGTCAGAATTTTCTTCCTTTAAAAGGCTGAATAATATTCCATTGTATTTATATGTCACAGCAAGTTTATCCACTCATCCACACATGCACACCTGAAAGCATGAAAGTGAAAGTCGCTCAGTCCTGTCTGACTTTGCAACCCCATAGACTGTAGTGTAGCCCATGGAATTCTCTAGGCCAGAATACTGGAGTGGGTAGCCGCTCCCTTCTTCAGGGGATCTTCCCAACCCAGGGATCGAACCTAGGTCTCCCACACTACAGGTGGATTCTTTACCAGCTGAGCCACCAAGGAAGCCCACTTCCTTCACTTAGGAGCAAACCAGATTTTTTATTAACTCTGCCCAATATGGAGCACTCTACTCAGCACTCAGCCCAAAATATGCATATTTTAAAGCAAAGTAATGTTCAGGAAGTACCACATGTAGTATTTCTGAAATTAAGGGTAAGAGTGATAATTAGCTGAGTAGTCTACATAAAGGTGCTGATTTACCACTATATTCTATATCCACACATCACCAAAATAATTCAGAACACTTAGGCAAGAAGTTCAACAGTTCAATCAAATATTGTTAATATATCTGTCTGAATGTTTTATCACTACAGCTTTCTCCTGTTTGTTTCTGGTATTTTTTTCCAGCTTGACATCATGCCAATCAGTATATACATTATAATTAAATTTTCATTTACGATTTCTGTCCCAGGAGACTCTTACTCATTTCTTTACTCAGTGAAAATATTAATGATCAAGGAAAAGGAATCAGCGGTTCTATTAACTTCCCTGCAAGATTAGACTACTAATTACCAGTGAAGGTTCCATTTACTGTTTTTAAGTTAAAAAATAAAAATCAAGCTAAAAAAAAATAATAACTCAAGTACATTCTGTGAAATAAACCTTGCTACTTTTAAGTTCACGGAAGAATAGTATTGGGTATCAGAGCATATGCACTTGATTCTATTGTACATATGCTATTCTATTATTCAGCATGAGTATTACTAGAAATGCTGACTTAAGATATATCTAAACACCCAACAGTGACCTCATAGAATCCAGTTAGCTTCTAACAATAACCCAAAAGATAATATATTGAGCAATGCTCGCTGAGAAGTGAAAAGCTTTCATACTCCATTATCATCTGCCACAAAAAAGAAATTTTCACATTAAGTCCAAACAGAAACTGGCATTATTTACATTCACCTACTTTAGAGTGAATCTAACAGCATCCTTTTTATTACTATTGAATAAATGTGAAAATGTAGAAAGATGACTAACAGTAAATTGTTGAGCGTACTTCCCCCCTTCTGCTATGATCTTACGCTCTCAGCCATCTGGATTGTATTTACTGTACTACTGGGAAGTTGTATTTGCTCACTAACAAAAGTAAAAGTTCTATCTTTCCTATTGTGTTTGCAGTTATTCCCTTGTGCTAGACCAAGTATTTTGACCACCTCAGAATAGATTCTTGAAGGTCTCATTACTATTTATTAACAGAATATACTATCCTCATAGTATGGTTGTTTCTGCATGACAGTTGAACATCAGTTTCTTTAAGCTGTAAGGAAATGCCTCTCTTCAACTTCTCTAGCAACCCTGTTGCTGAAAGGGTCTTAGTGCCCGTGATAGTTAATTTCATGTATCAGCTTGACTGGCCACAGATGTCCAGATTAAACGTTATTTCTGGGTTTGTCTGTGAGGGTGTTTCTGGATAAGATAGTGTTTCAATCAGTGGGTTTATAGACTGCCCTCCCCAAGGGATGTCCATATGGATGGGCATCATCTAATCCTTTGAAGGCCTCAGTTCAGTTCGGTCGCTCAGCTGTGTCCAACTCTTCGCGAGCCCCATGGACTGCAGCATGCCAGGCTTCCCTGTTCATCACCAACTCCCATAGCCTGCTCAAACTCATGTCCATCGAATAGGTGATGCCATCCAACCATCTCATCCTCTGTCATCCCCTTTTCCTGCCTTCACTCTTGCCCAGCATCAAGGTCTTTTCCGATGAGTCAGTTCTTCACATCAGGTGGCCAAAGTACTGGAGTTTCAGCTTCAGCATCAGTCCCTCCAGTGAATATTCAGCACTGATCTCCTTTAGGATTGACTTCTTGGATCTCTTTGCAGTCCAAGGGACTCTCAAGAGTCTTCTACAACACCACAGTTCAAAAGCATCAATTCTTTGGCCTGAACAGAACAAAAGGTGGAGGAAGGAGGAACTCATTTTTAAGCCATTCTGCCTTACTGTTTGAGCTGGGACATCTCATCTCCTGCTCTCAGACTGAGATTTACACCATGAGCTCCCCTGAGGATTTAAACACATTATTGACTGGAGACGTATTAATGCTACTGGTGTTAAGTTTCTACAAAAATCCCCTGGTCAATAATGTGTTAAAAGTAAAAATTAACTTATTTTTAAAATAACTATACTTCAAGAACACTGCTCCTGCTATAAGACTCTATTCCTGTATCAATGACTGTTTCTGTTTTGCTCATTGTTTTTTTTAGACTCCAAATATAAGTGAAATCATTGGCATTTGTCTTTCTCTAACTTCTTTCACTTAGGATAATATCCTCTAGGTCCATTCATATTGTTACAAAGGTAAGATCATCCTTTTATATGGCTGAGTAATATTCCATTATATAAACATTATATATTACATATATAATGCATGAATATTATATGTAATGTAAACTCATTGAAAAAGACCTTGATGCTAGGAAAGACTGAAGGCAGGAGGAGAAGGGGGTGACAGAGGATGAGATGGTTGGATGGAATCATCGACTCAATGGACCTGAGTTTGAGCAAACTCTGGGAGATAGTGAAGGACAGGAAAGCCTGGAGTGCTGTAGTTCATGGGGTTGCAAAGAGTCAGACAGGACTGAGCAACTGAACAAAAATATATAAGATATAATATATAAACATATATAATGTTATATAATAATTTAGTTATGTTATACATAATGATATATATATCAATTTATCAATCACATCCTCTTTATCTATTCATCTATTGATGGGTATACTTCAGTCACTCATTAGGCTGCATCTATACTGGCTCCTATAAATAATGAACTTCAATGAACACAGGGCTGTATATATATTTTGAATTCATGTTTTGTCTTTGGGTAAACACCCAAAATTCCACTGTCTTTAAGAAGACAAATACTTCATCTTAGAATTTGTCACACATGGATAAACCTGAAGGCATATTGTAAATATTAGAATCATACTGGATTTCAGCACATAAAACAAACAAAAAAAAGGAACAAATTGTCTTGCATTATGACAGTATTTGTTTTTTTCTCTTTTCCAATTTTAAGCCAATATTTTCAAACCAGTACTTTATAATGCTTCATCAAGCACTATATATATGACGTTCCAGAAATAAAAACATAAAAATACACGATTCTTACTGTCAAGGAGCCAATGACCTACCTAATAGGCCAGAAGACACAATAATACAGTGATTAAATTCTCACATAATGTCTCCCATAGGATATACTCATACCTATGAAGTCTAATTAATGCAATCGTAAATTTTCTTTTTCTACTAAGTATTTAGCGAATTTTCTTATAAAAGATTCAAAAGAATATCATCTCTGATTCTCTTTCCAAACACACAAAAATCAACCCTTCCTTTGAACTACCACAGTCATTGATGTGTACCTCTTCACCACTTTATACATACAAGTATATAGCATGTTCTCTCGAAGCAATTTGATATTCCTTAAGGAAAGGATCTATTTCTGGTTTATCTTTGCATCCTTTATCTTGTTTAGTAACAGCAAGGATTAAAATATTTATCAAATGAAGATTTTAGAACCCCATGAAGTAATTTGAAAATAACATCTTAGTTTCAAGGGATTAATGTAGCTTTTAAAAATTCCCAGTCTGTCTTGAGAGAACTTATTCAGTGGAAAAATGTGGCTTCCAATAGTGATATTTTTTTCCCCTCAAAGAAAGAAAGATTCTTCTCACCATGTTATTCTTCCCAAACTAGTCATCCTTTGTTGAAACATAAGAATTAAAAATTGGACTGAGTAATTCAACCATAAAAATGGAGTAACAGCAAATGGGTAAGTAAAATATCTAGAAATATCTAAATAGAACTTATATAGTAAAGGTAGAAAGTCATAAGAACCACCCATGGAATTCTCCAGGCCAAAATACTGGAGTGGGTAGCCTTTCCCTTCTCCAGGGGATCTTCCCGACCCAGGAATCAAACCAGGGTCTCCTTCATTGCAGGCAGATTCTTTACCAACTGAACTATTAGGGAAGCACCAAGGAAAGACTAGCTATACTTTAAAAATAGAATTGTTAGCAAATACTAAGGTGGGAGTCAATTTCTTTACATGATAATGTTAAGAGTTTCTCTGAAAACATTATTCGGATACACCTGAAAATAAATCCTACTTCTTTCAAAAATATACATGCCTGGATTTGAAAAGTTTCTATTATATGATTTTAAAATACCAAAAAACTTGATGAATATATTAATCTTATTAGTGCTTAAAGTTTATTTCAGGAAAAAAATTCATCTGGCTTTAAGGACTAAGACAACCTCAAGTAAAGTTACAGTTACTACCAGAGCAGAAAGAGATGTTCACCTGTAAAGAGCAAGCAGACTGACTAAAAACTGGACTGGCCTAACAACCATACAGACCAAGGTCTCCAGCACAATTGAAATGCAAACAAAATCACTGTGTCCTCCCTAGGCTGTTCCACAGCCTGGAAATAAGTTTTTTAAATCAACATTCTTGACCACTGAACCAGGATTAATCATTACTGGCCCAGTGCATGCAATTTGCCAAAAAGCTGAAATACATAATGATTCATGAAAAACAAAATAAAAGGTAACCCATTAAAATTCTGAAGTGAAAAAACATGCATTCTACTTTTTCTCAAAGTTTTAAATATTAATTTAGATCAAAATTAATTTAAATTTTCTTTGGTAGGTATTTATTTTTAGACAAAGAACAAAATCAAATTGTTTCACCATTAGTGGAAACCTTCTTATGAAATAACTGGATGATGGAAACTGTTGAAGAAGTACTTATTTGTAATTACCAGGATAATTAGATTTGGTCCCTGAGTTTAAGATGTGAAAAACTTGATGGGAAAAAGTACAATCAGCTATGAGTAAGATTATTAGTATCATATAATAAAGCTAAAGCTAAACTAAACTAAATATGCTAAAGCTAAACTAAAATCCATATTATATGTAATTCCAGAATATTCCCTGATTAAAAATAGCATTAATTGAAATAAATTATTTTTTCTCTTTTAAAAGTATGAGGCTTTTTGGTAAAAATATCTGTAGGATTATTTCTCACATAGGATTATTCTTATAGGATTATTTTGTTTAAAGAATTTTTTTTCTAGTTCACCTATCATATACTCCTAAACATTTCCAAACCACTTGGGCAAGACTGAATTTGACAAACATGTTGTCATAAATAAGCAAAACACTTGTGTACTCGTCAAACCTCCTGAAGGCCTGGGCTCTCTCTAACCTCCTGGCTGTCTTCCCCACCACTGCCCTCACTGCCCTCTTCCTGAGAAGACAATATAGAATGTTAGTATAAAATGGGCTTCCTTGGTGGCTGAGACAGTAAAGAATTCGCCTGCAATGCGGGAGACCTGCGTTCGATCTCTGGGTTGGGAGGATCCGCTGGAGGAGGGCACTGCAACCCACTCCAGTATTCTTGCCTGGAGAATTCCCATGGACAGAGAAGCCTGGTGGGCTATAGTTCATGGAGTCGCAGAGTCAGACACGACTGAGCAACTAAGCACACAGCACATTTCAATAAAGTTGTGTCTTAAATCACCTTATTCTTAATGTTATATGGTTTCTAGTTTGCCCCCAGATAAGGAACTGTTTTCTAATTATGACAAGCTCTGATATAAATAATGCCTTTAAGACACAACATTATTTGAGAACAACTACAGAATTCCTTACCTATAATTATCTAATCACTAAGTATATTTTTGAAGAATGAGGACTCCTTTTACAACATATAAAATCATAAAATCTTCCAGGAGAAGATTTTTCTAAGATAAGGAATTTAATGCAGGACTCATGGATTCCAAGAGCTTCCTGGAATGAATAACTTCAGAAAAATTAATTTGGATTCCCTCAAATCAAATACAAAAATTATATGTATTCTCTTCTGGGGAGAGTCCATAGCTTTCACCAGATTCTCAAAATGGCCTGTGACCCCAAAAGAGTTTAGGAAGTGACCTAACTAGATTGCGAGTTTTAAGTATGGTTTCTTTGGCACATGCCTATCAACTGTGAGGTTATCTATTGTAAGTAGCTTCTTGCTGATTTAAATACTCAAGTTTGCAAAATATTTGCTTCTTGAAATATATAATGGAACAGACCTAAAGTATCCTTATATTAACATAACTCATTTACTTGCCATTTCTTGTATGACAGAATCAGAGCAATGAATTTGCCCATAATTCTGAGCACACAAGTGGAAATGTGCTATGCCTATGAACATTACACATAACCCTGCAGAAAAAAAAACCTCGAGAACCACTGATCTGAAACAACCTCTTTATTTTAATGATGAAGAAACAGGCTCAGAGATTTGAAGTGATTTCTTCAAAGTCACAGAGGAGTTCTGGTACTTCTATCTATGTAATCTCAAGCAGGGCTGGGATTAGAATGGATCCCTACAATGGTATCTTTTGGGTCTGGATTGTAACTATAAAAAGAATTGTTTTATACCTTGGTATCTGACAAAGTTTCACCTTTGGCATACTTCTTTCACTCTGCACGTTCACCTTGGACAACCTCATCTGCCTCCCACAACCTCAACTATCATCCTCCTCTCCCATTCACAAATCTGTATTTCCAGTCCTGTCAAACTCCTTGTGCTTTATACAAAATGTTCAGTTGCTCACTTGATATCTCCTACTGCTGTCCAAGTCTCTCAACTTTCACATACTGAAAAATCAAACTCATATTTCCCACACATCCTTCTATAGAAATAGATGAGATCTTTGTCACAGCTTTCTTTCTCTATGCCAGAAACCCAGGAGTTTCTTTAACCGGACCTTTACCTCCTACATCAGGGTTAATAACCAACTCCTGATTTTACCATTTTTCCTCTCAGGACTCTTCCTCTCTCTTCCTCTTTATCCCTGAGACTACTAATTCATTTCAGACGCTTATTCTCTCTCTCCTGGAATACTACAACAATCTCTCTGCCTTCAATCTTTCATCCTTCAATCTACTTTTAATATTGTTGCCAAAATGAGATTTTTTAAACCAATCTGACCCCATCACTCCTTTTCCCATAAATTCTTCAATGGCTCCCCCATTTTCCAAAGAATGAAGTCTAAATTCCCTCACATGGAAATTTCACCATGATAAAATCTTTACTATAAATTACTACTGCAATGAAATAAAGAGTACTTAAATCTGCAATAACTACTAACTGTGGATAACCATTTAAAAAATTACTATAAAGTATGTGTTCATGCTCAGTTGTCTGACTCTTTGAGACCCCATGGACTGCAGCCCACCAGGGTTCTCTGTCCATGGAATTTTCTAAGAAGGAATACTGGAGTGGGTTGCCATTTCGTACTCTAGGGGCTCTTTCTAACTCAGAAATCGAACCCGAGTCTCCTGCACTGGCAGGCAGATTCTTTACCACTGCGCCATCTTTACAACCAGATATACATATACATCTATCTATCTATCTCACATCTTCTGTGTCCATTCATCTGTTGATGGACATTTAGGTTGTTTCCGTGTCTTGGCTATTGTAAACACTGCTGCTGTGAACAAAGGGGTCCATGTACCTTTTTGAATTCAGTTTTGTGTGGGTATATATCCAGGAGTGGGATTGTTGGATTATATGGTTAACTCTATTTTCAGTTTTTTCAAGGAACCTCCACACTCTTTTCACAGTGGCTAGACCAATTTACATTCCCACCAATGGTGCAAAAGGGTTTCTTTTTCTCCACACTCTCTCCAGCAGTTATTATTTGAAGACCTGTTGATGATGGCAATTCTAGCTGATATGAGGTGATACCTTGTTGTAGTTTTGATTTGCATTTTTCTAATAATTAGCAATGTGGAGCATCTTTTCATGTGCCCGTTGGCCATCTGTATGCCTTCTTTGGAGAAATGTCTATTTAAGTCTTCTGCCCATTTTTTTGAGTGGGGTTATTTGTTTTACTGTACACATGTATCAATTAGTACATGTATTAATTAGTTTTGGATGTGTGCTATATAATCCTGCCAGTGTGAATTTGTTCAATTATGTTTCAGGTAACTTGGCCCATTAATCACCTCTCAATCTTGGCAAATGTTTTACATGATCTATCTTCACCAGGTAGAGAATAAAAGCTACATCACTTTTTTTCCACTGAGTGTATTCTCATCCAAACCTCACTCAAACAAGCATTGCTGGCAATGTCCAACATCTCCTTATAAGATAAAGGTTGGAAATCTGTGGAAACATTAACTTCCCTAATGATTTACCTAAAACACCATTGGTATTTGTTGTAGGCAGCCTCTAAGATGGCCCCCTGTGAGTCCAACCTCCTGGTATTCACACTCTTGTGTAGTCCTGCACTGTATTATAATTGCCAGTTGCAAAAGATTCAAGATCTAGTGCAGGATCTGAAGACCTGGGGGAAGGAAGCATTATTTGGATGGGCCTGGATCTTAAAACCACCCCTCTCCCATTTACACTGAAGGTCACATAAACTGCTACATTAAGTCACTGAATTCTGAAGCTCCAATACTTTGGCCACCTAATGCGAAGAGCCAACTCAGTAGAAAAACCTGATGCTGGGAAAGACTGAAGGCAGGGGGAGAAGGGAGTGACAGGTGACAGAGGATGAGATGGTTGGATGGCATCACTGACTCAATGGACATGAGTTGAAGCAAGCTCTGGGAGATAGTTAAGGACAGGGAAGCCTGGCGTGCTGCAGTCCATGGGGTCCCAAAGAGTCGGACATGACTGAGCGACTGAACAACAACAAAGTACCAAAGGGACTGTAATGTATTAGGCTCTCTCTGGGGGATGATTTATTCTTGGTTTTTATTTACTAACTTTTATCTATATTTCCTAAACATTTTATAATGGGCTTATATTATTCTTACAGTCAGAAACAAACATTTTTAAAAAATGAAACACACACATGCACACAATATATGCCATGAAATGGCAGTAATTTCTTTGGATTTATATAGATTTTTAAGTCACCAAAAACATTACAATTTCAAAAATAAATATGTGTGCCATTAATTTTTAAGAAGTTGAACCATGTGGCTAGTTACTAACCCACTGTGCCACAAAATTTCCCTTCGTGCCAGTGTCAAAGAATAGCCAAGAGCCCTGAGGCAAGACGGAACCAGTGGTCAAGTGACCTGTAAATGGCTGGCTCTGTGACTTTGGGAACGTCTGGGAAAAGTTCCATGTTTACTGTGCCAAACGAGAAAGGTGGACTAGATGACCTCTAACGTTTAGGAACAGTTAGTCACAAGTAGCATTTTCTCACTTTTTATTATGATGTACCCAGTGCTCCTATAACTGTCCATCCTCCAGAAACCCACCTGCTCATTCTCAGAACTCAGTACCTGGCTATTTCTGGAAAGGAAGACAGCACTAGTCTGATTAACCACAGGCCAGGAAGGGACTGAGATAACAAAAGAACAGTTCCTTGAAGAGAGAGAGTCTGATTTTCTTCGCCTAACTTCTAACTCCAGCAGGCTAGTCGTGACACCACTTTTGACTGCTAGGCAGTAATCTGCACACCCTGCTATGACACAGTATCCTCCTGCCCTAAAATGCCAGCATGAATTGAGAAGATCACATATATGACAGTACCCCAGAGAGCGGGAATCATCTATTTAAAAGTTGAAATAAACGGTAACTAGACTTGTGGTGGTGATCAATTCATAGTATATACAGATGTCAAATTATGTCATACACCGTAACAAAAAAAGAAATATAGGTTTCTCTGGAAAGGACAAGGAGTAATGAGTTGAAGCCACACAGGTGATCTGAAGCTGCTCGTGAATCTCGTGCAGTCCATGGTAGAAGGTAAGAATGACAAGGCTGTGCCTGGGCATGGCAGTGGAAGCTAAGGCCCCAGTGTGGTGCTACAGAGAGTCCTTCCCTAGCAATGGAGCAAACATCAATCTCCTTGGACACACTCAGTGGCAACTCCCTAACAAGTCATTACCACAGCTTGATGGAATTAGCTTTTTGTTGCACACAGTCATGCTTCCAAGCATGGCCTAACCCTGGAGGCTGAGCAGCATCCACCTCTGTATCAACCTCAGAGACCTAGAAGCTCCGACCTACCTCTCAACAACTAACTTTTTCGCTTTTTCTCAAGTGGGGGTAAAGCATCTTAAGCCACAAAGAACTCTGTTGATGCTGCATATACATGACTCAGGAAGGCTACTTACATGACTTCTGCCTAAAGACTTTCTGGTGGAGTCTACACTGAGGAGCAGCCAGAGCTGTCTTTGAGTTAAGAAAGGACACAGGAGTTTAAACCTTCCCCTGAAATAAAGGGTCTGACTCCATTTTTGATATCTGACTTATTTTTCTCCCAGTTTTATTGAGGTATAATTGTTATTTAAAAACTGCACATAATGAATTAAGTGAGTCTGGATGTATGCATATACTCATTTTACCAGCACCACAATCCAGGTAATAAACACATTCAATACCTAAAAAAAAAACAAAAACAAAAACAAAAAACACCCTAAACAAGACAACTTTAAAAGATGTATTTTCTAAATTATGAAAGGGGATGTTTACGTGAGAAATATCAGAGCTTGGAGAAAGTATAAAGAATTCCAAGACTGGTAAAAATACTGTACAATTATAAACTGACTCCACTGTATAAACCTGTCTCACTGTTGACAGTTTTAAAAAATGAAGGAAACCAATGTAGTAAAAGCTAATAAGAAAAGAAGGCTTCTGGAATAGTTCCATAACAGAAGATGGTTGGCTTTTGATGGGGACAGTGGGTGGCCTGAGGGAAGAAAAGGAATGAAAGGAAAAGAAAGATTCAAAAAGATTCCCTAGTCTAGAAAAAAATAACAGTGGTTCTCAAATCTGGTCTCAGAACAGCAGCATCACCTGAAAATGTGTTAGAAGCGCAAATTGTTGGGTGTTACTCCAAAATGCGGAATCAGAAAGTGTGGGGGTGTGGCCCAGCAAGCTGTGGTTTAACAAGCCCACCAGCTGCTTCCAATGCAGGCTAACATATGAGAACCACTAGTCAAAAAGGCTTTACAGTGTCACTGATGGTAAGAGAGTGAGTCCCTGCCCAGGTAGCTAGGATGGTTAGTTCCACAAGTGAGTCTCTCTTTTAGTCAGCTTGTCTAGTTTGGCTTGAAATTTTTCGATACCGTTTCTGTTGCTGAGCAGTTCCTTTCTGGTGGAGTGAGTTATCACTCTAATCTTTTGGCTTTCTCACCAAGCAGTATCTTATGGATGAAAGGAAACTGTGGATAAGACAACTAATTACCTTATGTTCCACAAGAGAGCTAGTTTAAAGATCTTGTACTAACATAATACTAAAGGGAAATTTCTTTTTTTATATTTCAGTAAAAGAATCTCTCCCTCAATTCCATTTGGGGTTTGATGGTCTAGTCATAAATGCCATTTTTAGTTATTCAGCAAATGGCAAGCCAAAGCTAACAAATACATGGTCTTCCAAATACAACTGAAAATAAAATACTGTCTCATGGTTTGGTTTGGTGGTTAATGGTAAGAGCTATTTCTTTTCTTGTAGTAGGTTATATTTATACATTACATATTCCAAAACCTGAAACATGACTGCCTAAGCTTTTTTGGTTTAATTTAATGTATGCACTAGCTCACACTGGGAAGCTTGAATATATTTAGTATTTTCTATTACTCATGATATGAAACAACTTTCCAGTTTTCCAACCTGGGGATGATTCAAGATCCACATTTAGCTGTAACATTTAAAAAAATTCTCAGATGTCATTTAAGAAATTCATGAAAAGCAAAAAATGCTTAAAATCCCTGATGTATATTCTGGTTAGAGAATAGAAATAGTAGGCTTTGAAACAGTACGTTATTTGTTTATTCTTAGAGTGTCATTGTCTAGATTGACAGTCTCAAAGCTTCATTTCATAGAACTAATTACATGGCAGTATCTTGGGTTACTGAAATCTTTGGTTCTCCTCCCAGTTCAAATAAAAACAATTACAGTCTGGTCTGTTGTTTAGTCACTAAGTTGTGTCCGACTCTTGGCAGCCCCATGGACTGTAGCCTGCTAGGCTCCTCTGTCCATGGGACTTCCCAGGCAAGGATACTCGAGTGGGTTGCCATTTCCTTCTCCAAGGGATCTTTCTGACCCAGGGATCAAACCCACATCTCCTGCACTGCAGGTGGATTCTTTACCACTGAGTTACCAGTAAAGCCCAGAGACTACTTTAATTGCTACTAAAACATCTCTTTACCTAATAGTTGAATTTAAGACAATTATATTTTCTTTTATTCTTGAAAAAATATATAATTGGAAAATAGCATGTTAAATTATCTGGCCTACCAAAAGTATATGTAAATTTTAAAGTATAATAAAAATTATATTTATAAAAAACATCCAAATGCCCCCAAAAGATAATGTCAACATCAATGTAAAGACATACCTCATAGAAATGAACATTTCTATGTAAAATTACAAAATTTCAATGTAAAGTTGTCCTGTAAGATCATTTTAAAACAAGTTTTAAGCACAACCATGTCTCCCCTAGGCTAAGATATCAGTAACTGCCAAATACAGTTTTTAAAAAGGGGAATAATCACAAAAACAAGCTCTGAGATCTGCTAATATATAATTTAAGGCATTATTTTCCCCCAGTATTGTCTGTAAAACAAGAGTCCCCTGGGATATTAATACATTTTACTACAGAGACTGCTTTCCCTGGTCTATGTGACATATTCAATTTGCAATACAGACTTTTTAAAAAAAGGTAATCCCAGTACTTAGCAATACTTCTCAGTCTTTGCTTACGCTAATATGCATTATGAGCCTTTAAGAGAGTGCAGAAAACAGTTTCCCAAACATATTTGGACTATTTTTCCTGGGAAATCTTTTAGAACTAACGATCTATAGAATATGCTGTGGGAAATGCTACTCTGTGACATGAGGTTTCTAACATGATCATGAAAGTGTATATTAACACTTACACGCAGGGTAACTTTGGAGTTTAAAAGGATCCGTATTAGTTCTTCAAGTCTAATCCCCATCTACGGTGTTTGAATTCCTTTTCATTTACACCAAGTGATCTTTGACTAAGCCTCTCTACCAGTTCACCTTTTAAGCAGAGTATTAGTGTAGAGCTTATTCTACACTAGGCAGAAAGTTAGCTGCCCACAGTTTCTAGGGTTAACCCATCTGCACTTCAGTATCTTTCCTGTTCATAGAGATTAAGGGGGAAACAAGATATGATCCTAAGAACTCAAAATAGAAATGAAAAACAAATGAGTACAATACAATGAACTTATTGTTCCTGCTATTTATTATTTATAAAAATGCATGAAGTATTTGCACTACATATATTACAATGTTTATACTACATACATTTCAATAGAGCACATGAGACTTTTAAAATTAAAAATTTACTTATTTTTAAAGTAACTATACTTCAAGAACACTGCTCCCGCTATGAAATTCCATTCCCCAGAAATGGGCTCATCTGATTAGCACAACTGATCTGCCAGCTGGATGGATCTCAAGTAAAGTTCAAACTGGCATTTGGCAAAATATCCCTGTACCCAGCATTTTACATGGAATACAAATTAAAGATGCATTCCGGGATTGCCCTGAGAACCAAAAAACTGCATGGTAACATGAATATATTCAATAGATATCCTCTTTATGCTAATATATTATCCTCTTTATGCTAAATTTGCAAGATGAGCAGTTTAAATAATACTTCCAATTCTGTGCTTGAATTCTGCTTACATTCATTCTGTGTAAGTCTGTTGGTGTCTAAGACTGGATTAAGAAAGACTGCCATCTGGTAGTTACAGCAACCCTTTACTAACGTGATCGGAAGTTGAAGACCATGAGCCTCAGAGAAATGCAAACCAGGTTTATTACTATGAATATATCAAAATCTTTTTTTTTTTTTAAAGTCATTGAATCGGGCTTTTCACTTAAAGAGAACATTGTGTGTGCTTGCACACTCAGGCATTATATAATCGACCTACAAAAGTCAAGTTTTAAAAGGGGTTAAAAGGATGAATGATTGAATTAAATAAGCAATTAGGTCTACATTCCCTTCACCCACAAGGCTGCCACTGTCCTTTTTATAAAGCCTAGGGATGAGAGCCAAATTAGTCTGACTTGCTGGCCATTTAACTCTAACTTCCCTTAATCGTGTTAGAGTTCTCGGGTACACATTTTTTCCTATCAATGGTGTTTCAGGTAAGTAACACTTCAGATGCAGAGTAAACAACAGTATAAAAACACTAACAACGTGAATACAGCACATGAGCCTATCTAAAGTGTTTTCAAACTCATCATGATCTTATTAAAACATGAAGGCAAAGTCAGAGAGGGAGAAAGACAATGATTATCTCAGATTCTGTAGTTTCCTAGGGTTACAGGGGTAGGGATGGTAGAGCTGGGGGACTTGAATCCACATCACCTAGTTAGAAATTCAGTTTTCTTTCTAGTATATCACAGTTTCTTCCCTGAAATAACAGTATTTTATATTTACGTGGCTTCTAGTATTATAAATATATATGTGTATATATGAATAAAAGGGCTTTGCATTTTGAACTTGTCCAAACCTCCCTGTGGCCCACCTCCAGTCTAGTTTCACTCCTTGAACCTCTTTGATCTTCCTTTTCTCCCCTTATTTTTTTTTCAAAGTCACTACCACTTGCTTGAGCCAAGTGAAGGCAGCAGAGTAAATGCCACATCCAGCCTTCCAGAGCATTCATGGATTATGACTACATCTACTCCAATGTATAGACAAACAGGCCAACACATGGACTATTTCTCTCTTGTTCTCATTCTTCATGCAATAATGTCAAGGACACAGCCATCAAGAGATGACCTAGGGTTATACAAGACTTATCCAGCTCAATACGCTTATTCTATCCCATTATTTCATTTCAACCCATTAAGAAAAAAAAAAAACTTTGTTAAAAACAAAAACCCTTCCTTATATGGCCAGTCTCTGAAGCCTAAGATTTGATAGCCCTGGAATTCAGAGAAGTTTTCCTCTTGTGTCTCTTCCTGAAGGCATCTGAAACATTCTTTGTTGATTGATTTTCAAGGTGGAAGCGATGCTCTTTCCCAGGAGGCCTCAAGATTATCTATCCTGCTCCACACACTGTCAATAACTTAAGTCTCTCCATTAAAGTCTGAGCTACTGCTAGGTAGTAGACAGGGAAGGAAGGCAACCTGGAGTGAGGAGCACTGAGGTCATTCACCAAGACAAAGGAAACCAAAGATCAGTCAACACTATTTGGCCAGAGACCCCTTCATATTGAACATTCTTTTTCAGACTAAAGTACACACACACAGTTAATGGAAAACATGAGTAGAGCATAATAAAGGAGAAAGAACAATGGCTCTGGGATTAGAGAGATTTGGGACAGAATCTTGATTTTGCCACATAGCTGCCACTAGCTAACCCAGGGCAAAGAACAATATACATGGATCTCTTTTGGCATTTGTAATATCGATCTTGAAGAACTGATGGGAGGATTCAAGACTTTATATAAAGTACCTAGCACACTATCTGACACACGGCAGGTACCCAATATATGGTACTTATAAATCTATCTTTTTAGTCATCTAGCTTCAAGAAATTTCCTAAAGGAAATCAGTCCTGAATATTCATTGGAAGGACTGAAGCTGAAGCTGAAACTCCAATCCTTTGGCCACCTAATGCGAAGAACTGACTCACTGGAAAAGACCCTGATGCTGGGAAAGACTGAAGGCAGGAGGAGAAGGGGATGACAGAGGATGAGATGGTTAGATGGCATCCGACTCAATGAACATGAATTTGAGTAAACTCCAGGAGTTGGTGATAGACAGGAAGGCTTGGCGTGCTGCAGTCCGTGGGGTAACAAAGAGTCGGACACAACTGAGCGACTGAACTGAACTGAGCTTCAGGAAGCTGGTCAGGAACCAGCAATCATTTGCAGTGGTGGGCAGAGTAACTCTCTCACTGGGAGAGTTAGAGAAGAAGCGGGGAGAAGAGTGGCTGCTTGTGGGCAATGGCTCTTAGAAGAGCACATAAAAGGAAGCGCCCCAGCCAAGTCAGCCGGAAGAGCTGTAGCTGAGGCGTCCTGAGGGGCATTTCCCTGAATCTCTGCAAGCTCCCAACAGTAAGAACACAATGTAAACTCTTACAACAGCATTGTCCAACAGAAATAAAATGTGAGCCACAACTGCTTTTATATTTTCCAGCAGTCACATTAAAAATGTAAAAAGAAACAGGTGAACTTAATTTTAACAATATATTTTAATTCAATATATCAAAATATCATCATTTCAACATGTAATAAATATTAAAAATTGAGTTCCTTTACGGTCTTTTTCTTGTGCAAAGTCTCGGAAATCTAGCATGTATTTCCCACTTAACACTAAATCTCAATTAAGTCTTAGTTACATTTCAAGCAGTCAGTAGCTATACACAGCTAGTGCCTGAGTTACTGGGCAGTGGGGCTCTATAATCCTGATCCCAAGCCTGGGCCCAGTCCGAAGACTCTACCCTTTTAAAACCCATTATTCACCATCCCACTGTGTGCATGCATGCTAGGTAACCTGAGTCATGACCAACTCTTTGCGATCCTATGGACTCTAACCTTCCAGGCTCCTCTGTCCATGGGATTCTTCAGGCAAGAATACTGGAGTGGGCTGCCATGCCCTCCTCCAGGGGACCTTCCTGACCCAGGGACTGAACCCCCACCTCTTATGTCTCCTTTACTGGCAGGCAGGTTCTTCACCATTAGCACCGCCTGGGAAGCCCCACTATCCCACTAGGGACCTTGAAAGCCTTGTTATTAAAAACCTCACTTTTAAAATGTAAACATCTCTGGAAAAGCGGTGAACTAATCAGCTAACACTTCAACAGAGATTATCTGAGACAAGTTAGCACCTGGAAAGTTAAGAGTAAGAAAGCAAAAAAGGGGTTCTGAGAAGGGGATCTTAAGGAAACCAAGGACATATTTTGCCCAGTTCACAAATTAGCCTAGATTTAGGCCACTTAATACATCTTACAAATCTTTTCTAAGTGGCTGAGCCCTAGATTACTCTTATTACATCAAAAGCTCACACAATTAGGTATGACAAAGATCTATATATGTAACAAGTAACACCTGTAGGGAGCTGTAAGCAATGGATAGAGGAATGCCAATCACGTCACTTAACACCATTTCTTAATCGCCAATCAGCACAGTGTATTTCAATCAGGTCAGTACCTTCAAAATTCCATAAACTTGAAAGAACTTTCAATAAGACGACCTCTGTACAGGGTCACTAGAATAATGTAGAAGTCTGGACAATTTGAAAAGCTGGTAACTATAAGAATCTCAGGTATCAGTGTTAGGAATCCATGCATTTGGACAATTATGCCTTTGTTTGTTAAAGTTCATCTATAACTGTAAACAACTTTCAATCAGGTAAGAAAATATGTCATGTGGTTTGCTCTTTTACAATTCAAAAAGTACTTTCAAAGTACGTAAAATGCAACCAGATGCTATTGGCAAAGAACCGACTCTTTAGATGTGACCAATTTCCAAGAACATTACCAGCAATGTGGCCTACACATTGGGTGCATACAAAGCTTTGAAAAGTTCACATCTAATCTAATCATCTATTCAAAACACTCCACGCTTTCCCACATGTCAATGGTATTTCAAATTTATAAATAAATTTCTCAAAACGCATAGAAAATCAGAAATACACGTATAATTGAAACCTCCCTCCTTCCAAATAGATTCAGAACATGCTACCCGGCTAATGACACAGCAAGTCTCCTTTCTATCTAAAAATACAAACTGATGGTAATGTCTGAGCAAGAACAATAGGTCACTTGCATTGTAACATAAAGCTTAGTCACCAAGTGACAGCTTTCCTTTCATTTAGAAGAGATTTCCTTAATTCCAGGTACTACACAAGTTTAAATCATCAGTATACTAGTACTCTGAAGACTAGCCTTCTGTAGATGCAAACGTATTTAAATTCCAAGTTGCAATAACCCTTGTGATAAAACTTTTAAAGAAACGGATAATGATGCATTTCTATCATATCTAGAAAAAGATAAAAAGAGGTATTTTAATAGTTGAGATTTTTCTCTTAAATTGGAGAAGGCAATGGCACCCCACTCCAGTACTCTTCCCGGGAAAACCCCATGGACGGAGGAGCCTGGTGGGCTGCAGTCCATGGGGTCGCTAAGGGTCGGACACGACTGAGCGACTTCACTTTCACTTTTCACTTTCATGCACTGGAGAAGGAAATGGCAACTCACTCCTTGCCTGGAGAATCCCAGGGACGGCAGAGCCTGGTGGGCTGCCGTCTATAGGTCGCACAGAGTCGGACACGACTGAAGCGACTTAGCAGCAGCAGTAGCAGCAGCAGCAGGTGCTATTTTTACTGATTACTGAAATAAAATTGATACTATTCATTTCAACAATGCGGAGGATGAACTATTTCACATTATTACTTTGTGAACCTTCCAGATAATGGTCCTAAATTAAAATCTCAATCACAATGCTTAGGGACTAGTTTGTTCTGGACAAACACTGAATCCTAGTCAGTTTAGTAAATGAATAGGTTTCTTGACTATATTACAACATTTATTTTAGGTATACCTCCTCTTTCTTATTCCTCTCACAAGCAGGATTTGGGAGTGGAGTGGAAGACGTAAGCAAGCAACAATTATTTACCACAAATTTATTGAGCAACATAGGTACACACTTCACATGTGTTACCTTGTTTAATCTTCATTGCAACTCAAGAGATGGGTATTTTTATCCTGATTTCACATATGAATAAAGCAAAAAGGCTCAGAGAAGTGAAATAACTTGCTCAAGGACAGCAGGATTCTGTTCAATTTGTGGTACCCAGTGCTGACCCTTCCTTTTGGATCCCAGCTCTCTTCACTTGCCCACAACCAACTGAACTTGCCCTCTAAAGTTCTCATTCAGTTACACTGACAGTTCTTTAGCAATACTAGGTTTTGGTTATCACATTATAAAGGCAAAAAATGATCAAACCAAATATGATTGAGAACTTCTTGTTACAGAAGATCAAACACACAGATAGATGGCAAAACTTTAGCCCCCCTGGAATAAATTTCTAGTGGAAGAATCTGCCCCACTGATATGGGACAAAAGAGAAAGATGTTCTAGGGCTATGTTGTCCAATTTGGTAGCCAACAGCCACGTGTGACCACGAGTACCTGAAATGTGGCTACTGTGAACTGAGAGGTACTACAGTGTAAAATATACACAGGATTTCAAAGACTTGGTATATTAAAAAAAGGCAAAATATTTCATTAATTTTTCACTGAATCAATACTTCAATGAAAATAATTCATTAATACTGATTACATGTTGAAAAATATTTTTAAACTGTGTTCAATAAAATTCACACGTTTCTTTGTAGTTTTTTCAACATGGATAGTAGAAAATTTTAAACTACACTTGTATTTTGAGGAAGGAAACAGCATTAGCCTAGGGCCTCCATATGAGGCTTCAAATCAAACTTTGTACAAAAGCCATTCTTGAACAGAAGGCCCAAACTCTTAAACTCTTAAAAAGTAGTAGGCTATCAAAACACTTTGGGGAAACCTATATAATTAATTATTCTGATCATAAATGGTAAATAATTGTCAAGTCTTATAGTAAGAAGCCAAACATGTAGCCTTCTCATCCATGCTCCTCCAAAATCTAAAAAGCCATCATTCCAATTTATGGTTTCATATATATCTGTGAACATATTTGTCTTTATTGCTTAAGACCTGTGCAAATATTACGGTCTTCCCTCTGAATGATCATTCTAAGTACAGTAGATCACACAAGATACAGGAGTGAAAATACACCCACCTACAAGTCACTGCTTCCAATACATCCCTGACACCCTTTTGTATGCTTAATCATTTGGTTATTTCCCATTAAAGGATCCAAGGAATTTCAGGTAATTGAAGTTTCTATTTAAAAGGCATTTTATCTTCTATATACCAAAATCTCAGGGGAAAGCACCAATAGAAGCTTTTTTTTAAAAAAATCATAATTAAAAGAGATACGACATGGTTTTCATAATAATTGATCTATAAAGGTTTGGGGTATTTTGGCTGTGTGGCATGTAGGATACTAGTCCCCTGACCAGGGATGGAACCTGTGCCTGCAATGGAAGTGTGGAGTCTTAACCACTGGACTACCAAGGAATTCCTAGGCCTGTAATTACCATGAAACACTGCTAGCCCCCAAGTGGTTTAAATCAACTTAATAAAATAATGAACTCAAAGTTCTCCAGTAAGTATTTTGTTGCTGTTGTTCAGTTGCTAAGTTGTGCCTGACTCTTTGAGACCCTGAGAACTGCAGGCTCCCCTGGCCTTCACTGTCTCCCAGAGTTTGCTCAGATTCATGTCCAAGTACTTTGATTTTGTATCTACTCCTTAAAATTGATTTTAAAATAGACCAAAATACATCTTTCACACTCACAGTAAAATCAAAAGCACTTCTATTTTATTTATTTATTTCCCCCACCATAAGAATGAATTTTTTCAGTTCCTCAGAAGGATGTACTATAGAAGACCATATGAAGTATTTTGAAAAAAAAGCCAGTTATCTTTTTAAATTTTTAATTGGAGGATAACTGCTTTACAATGTTGTGTTGGTTTCTGCCATAAAACAACACAAATCAGCCATAAGTGTGTGTGTGTGTGTATCCCTTCCCTCCCAACCCATCTAGGTGCCAGGCTGGACTCCCTGTGTTATACAGCAGCTTCCCACTAGCTATTTTCACACATAGACTTGGTTATCTTAATGCCTCCTGAAACTGTTGTCATGAAATCAACTGTCGCAGCAAAACACTGGAAAAAAAAATCTGACAGAATCCATTCAAAGTCCTTGTATGATGCAACAAATGGTGACTAAAAACCTTATTTGATAAAGAGTTTAATCACAAAATTATACTATTACATCAACATTTCTAATATGTCCCATTTCTTCCTTCACTGTGCCTTATGTAAGGCACTATGCCTTATGTGCCACTTAGTTGAAAATAATAGAAAATTGAGGCCAGAAGTTCTATAATCTATTTTACTCAAACGAATGACCTAAAACTTTTCCTTTTCATTGGAGGATGGAACTGTTTCTCATTTAAACATGTTCTTTTCCAAAAGAAAAAAAAAGTCAAGGCAGCCAAATACATCCAGTTTGAATTTTCAATATAATGTTCCTAAACATGTCAGAAACATTTACCACGTACATGACTTGTTTCAGTGGGGAGCATGCTTAAACGGGAACAACATACAGAAGGTCAGCAAAGCTTTTTGTTAAGATAACAAGAAAGTTCATGACAAAGTCCAGATTTTTAGAAAAAAGCTTTACAAAATACTCCCCAATTCATTAAGAGATTAAAACAAACAAAGGTACCAACTCTTTCTTGAAAAGCAGCTTCAAAAGCCTAAGAGACAAAGGTCTCCCATCCTAAGGCTAAGTGAAATTCTGGTGAACTCCCTCACCCCAGAATTGCATGAATGGGTTAACATGGCTGAGAATGTAATAAAGTAGAAAAAGCACTGGCCCGAGAGTCAGAGATAACAGTTTTGAGTCTAGATCAGCCATTTTGAAGATGTCACTTCACTTAATCAAACAAGGTCATTGATCCATAAAAATGAAGCGAAGGTTTCCAAAATTCTATGGGTCTAGATTTCATCCTCCTCCTCAGTCTACTGAGCTCTGCTTCTCCAAATGTTAAAGCAAACAGAGAATTCACACTTTGACTCATAATAGAAGGTCTGAATGATTCAACAAAGGCAGAATTTTAGCATCCAGTGAAATGTGCAAACCTGTGGAGTCTCTGTATCTATTACTGGGAAACTTCCTTTTTATTAGGTCATGGGGGCAGAGGTTGGCTAGCACCAGTTTGCTGATCTCTGCCTCTCCCATAATTAACAACCTCCCTCTCCCATCCACTAACATATAATTTGCACAGCTGAGGGGTGAGGTCTCTTTTAATTATAATGAGGCTATATAATTCTTCACTTTGAAATGTGTATCAAAGGCCACAGGTTCTGTAACCCTTGTCTCAATCTTCCAGGGCCCTGAATGTCAATCATAATCTTTGCTGCATAATACAGACCTGTATAGGGATTTCAAATTACAATCTTGATTAGGAATAGGAATAATAGATCTTTGTATCACCCAAAATTTTGATCTTAAAATAATTTTTTTGATCCAGGAAGATAGGAGGGGAATGGGAAGTTATTGTTGAATGGGTATCAGATTTCAGAGTTACATGACGAAAAGAGCTCTGGAAATGGATGTTGGTGATGATTACCCAACATTATGAATGTATTTAACACCACTGAACTGTACACTTAAAAATGGTAAATTTTATATTGTGTATTTTACCACAATAAAAAGTACTGGAAGACAGCAGATACCCGGGACTCCAAGATGGCATCACTCACATCAGTGAAGAAGAAACTCATGGATGTTAAAACAGGGGAGCTGCCAATCTGGATATGAGGTAGGATTTTGCCCCTAAAGGCACTGCTGGAGTGTTTCAAAGAGGTTACTAGTGGTATGACAAGTATGTCTACGTGAAGAAAGGAAGCACTGCTGGGGTTTCTACCATGCTGGCAGCTTACAAACTTTTCAACTACTGCCTTTCTTAGAAGGAACTCAAACATGAGCAGCTAAGCGAGTACCACTGGAGAGGGCCCAGTGCAGGGGACACACTCTGCTTCCCTGACCATGACCTCTGCCCAACACTCCTCCCTGAGGAACATGATCACTGCTGAATATCCTAATTTGCAACAATGACCAATAAAAGATAACCAGTACAGAAATGAAAAAATACATTGGAAAACTTTTTTTAAAGGACCCCTCCACATATACACAAATATGAGACAATTACTCTTACAGTATCTGCATAGGAATGATGTTCTATTAAATACCACCCAAAGAAGAAAAGAAACCAAGTCTAGTATCGAAAAGTTTTGAGTCAGGTAATCCCAAGGCTTGGGAGGAAAATCTTATGACTTGGTGGGTAGCCAAAGGCAGAATCAACAAAATAATGCCAAGTACTAAAAAATTAAAAGTCAAGCTTTCAAAGCAGTCCAGTCCAGCTGGCCTAACAGGGCAGATGCACACGATGGGAAAGGCTGACCATTTTTCCCCCTCCCTACTTGAGGACGTTTTCCATGAGAGCACTTCTCAGCTGGAATTTGCTTTGCTTTCATAAAAGTTACCCGTCATTGCCTAGGGTAAAATATGAGTGAAAGATGATGACAGTGACCACTTTCCATAGCTTTGTCTGAATGGGAGGGTAAGCTAGGAAAGCACACTCTTTAATTAAGAGACAATGAATCTCGAAAACACACCAAGGAAAAGAAGAGGGCTGGCTATTTCCTCAGATTGTTTTAAGCCTAAAATTGTATTTTATGCAGCAATATTATAGAGCAATTTATCTACCAGGTATAGGCAGGCAAAGTCTTGATTCAGGAATTTAAAAATAAACAGTCAAAAATATCTCTAGGATAATATACAAGGAAGAGAGAGAGTAGAGTAGTTCAGGGATGGGGTGACAACTTACTTTTCACTGTATACTCTTTTGCGCCTTTTGGATCTTGCTTCATGATCTCATATTTCATACTCAAAAGTTAATTTCAAATATTTTAAAATGAAATTGATTTTATAAAAATGTGACTCAAACAGTAAGTTTACCTTAGAATCAAATTAACAAAATATTTCTTGCTTTAAAAAAAAAAATTCAGCGAGAGTGCCTTTACGTTTCTGATTTTTAAACTTTCATTGTATTGGATGTCCATAAAGTGTTTTTAATTTTATTGAGTTGCTTTTGAATAAGTTATTTTAAACATTTAACACTTAGAATTTTTAAGCACGAAAGCAAGTCATACACTACACTAACTCAGTAGTCAGTTCTGTCAAATTTGGTATTTTCTTCTACCCATTTATAAAATCACTGTGTCCTAATATAACACGCTCTTTGCACATGTTTTATTAAAGGGAACTACAAAGAGAATGGTCAGTTGTGCCTGTAAATAAGCAATGAAAAACATCAGAGGAGCCAAATCTTAATTGTTTCACTAAGCAAAAATGTAAAAAAACTTACTGGATTGGATTTGCCACTACATTTACACAGAAAAAATAAATGATTTTGCAAGCTGATTTTGACATTTCTAATTGTTTCTTACAGGTGTTTATCATGTGTTATTTTATAGGTTACAAGATAAATCACTAAATGAAATCAGGGGGAAATTCAAGATGGCACAATGGCACACAGAAGTATAAAATGAAACAAAAAGCACAGCACAGGAAGGCAGTTGCATTTGGAAACAAAAATACTGTCCTTTTGCCAAAATGATGATTATTCAACCATTTCCAAATGCACAAATGAAAACATCGCCAAAGACTGGAAAATTGACTAATCACTGACATGCACTAAAAATTAAAGAAGATTATGAAACAGTCACGTTTCTAAAGTCTTTTATGTATAGTAAGGAAAAGATACATTCAAGCCTTGCTGAATCTACCTAAATTCTAGTTTAACAGGTGTATTTTCCCTCTGTCATAAATCAGAGTATCAGAAATGGAGTAAAATACAACATTTAAATGTCTACACCTGGTGATCAAATGTTCCCTCAACATCCTCATTGTTCAGCAAGTTGTATGGATTTCTGTGTCCAAGATGTCCCATTCCTCCCTTTCTATCTCAAAGCCACTGCCTTAGTTCATCTGTTTATCTCTAAATGCCTTCTAACTTGTCTCTCTGCCAACACTCTTTATCACTCCGTTCTTCACAACACCAAATCTCAGACACATCTGATTATGCCTCTCATTAGCTAAAATAAGTGCCACAGAATAAAACCTAAATTTCTTAAAATAGCACCCAAGGCCTTCATGACCTAGTGCTCTCAACCTTATCTTTCCTGTTTTCTCTTCCACCACATCCATCCACAGACCCACATGCCCGTGGCATAGCCTATTATTCCAGTCGGTAACTTAGTCTCGTCTTCAACATTTAAGAGATCTTCTAAAGCTCAACTCAAATGTCATCTCCTCTGTGAATTATTACTCTCCAGTGGGATAAACATTTCCCTTTTCTGTGCCCATCTGCACTTCCTATAAATGTTGCGATAGCATTGCTCTCAGGCTAGTGTTGGAGTCAGTTACATAAGGATCTATTTTCCCCACTATAGCTCTTGTCTGGTTCACATATGCTTTCTTAAAATGCTGAAAACATATCAAGCCACCAAAAATATTATTCTAATAGAGGAATATATGAATACATGTATTGTTGCTTTTGTTTAGAACTAAGTCATTCGTGTGTGACTCTTTTGAGACACGGTTGTAGTCTGCCAGGCTCCTCTGTCCATGGGTATTTCCCAGGCAAGAACACTGGAATGAGTTATCATTTTCTTCTCCAGGGAGACCCCATCCCAGGAATCGAACCTGAGTCTCCTGCACTGGCAGGCAGATTACCGCTGAGCCACCAGGAAAGGTCATGAAAATACATATGTGTATATGTATTCTAATAAAATTAGGGGGTGAATTTTATGGTAATCTTAATTTAAAAAAAACATTAGGGTGGGTGGTACATGAAAGTTAAAGAAGACAATCCTTTCGTGTACTTCCTCAACACGCAACTCTGATGGTAATATTTTTAAGAAGGTAAATATCATCTTGGGTTGGCTAAAAAAATTACTGGGAATTGAGTTCGCCATACTTTTTAATTATAGGTATGGAGAAAAAAATAAGCCATCTTACGGACTTAAGACCTAATAAAGTTATTTATAAGTGAGTTCCTGCTTTCTGAAGCCCACAAAACTGATTATTACAGAGCCTTCTTTTGCTTATCTAGGTCATCTCCATGAAACTGGGCATTTAAAAACATTTAGATTCATCCATGACTTGCCAAAGACAGGATCACAAACTGCTTCCTGATTTCTACCTGAATGATCTAAGTATCTTCACTCTGCCTCTTTAAGCAAACCAAGCTAAACCAAGTTTAGCATGCTAATTCCTGCTTCATCAACTGGGGAAACTAGTTTGATTTTGGAAGTAAGATCTATGTTAAGTTTTTCTCAGTTATTCTTGTGTACATATGAACGCGCACACACACTTTTTTCCTGGTATCTTTCTTCAGAAATTGAGATACAATTCACACACCATAATATAAATTATTACTGCAAAAGGGACAATCTGTTGTTGTTGTGCGGTCTGTAAGTTGTGTCCAACTCTTTGCAATCTCATGGACTATAGTCTGCCAGGCTTCTCTGCCCATGGAATTCTCCAGGGAAAAATACTGGAGTAGGTTGCCATTTTCTCCTCCAGGGGATCTTCCCGACCGAGGAATAGAACATGGGTCTCTTGAGTCTTCTGCATTGGCCAGGGAATTCTTTACTACTGAGCCACCTGGGAAGCCCCTCACACACCCTTCTCCAGGGGACTTTCCCAACCCAGGGATTGAACCCAGGTCTCCTGCATTGCCATCTGAGATTCTTTACCATCTGTGCCACCAGGGAGGGAAGCCCTGGCAAACAGAAAATTCAAGTTTTGTTTTTTGGAACTTTCTGAAATTGTTTTTCCCAAATATTTTTGGTCTGTGGTTGATTCTGCAGTTGCAGAACCCACAGACAGAGTACCAATTGCACCCACTCCCTTACCTTCTTTAGGTCTTTGCATACATGTCAGCTTCTTAGTAAGGACTTCACCTGGTCACTTAGATTTGTCATTGCCCCCAAACACTTCCTTTATCTCCCTTCCCCCTTCTATATTTCTCTAAAATATTTATATCAACAAAATATATATTTTACTTATTTATTTTTCTTTACCCCCAAGAATATAAACTCCTTTAGGGCAAGAGAGTTTATCTGTTTTGCTCACTGCTGTATTCCCAGCACTTAGAAGAGGGGCTGCTGCTGCTGCTAAGTCACTTAAGTTGTGTCCGACGCTGTGCGACCCCATAGACAGTACCCCACCAGGCTCCCCCGTCTCTGGGATTCTCCAGGCAAGAACACTGGAGTGGGTTGCCATTTCCTCCTCCAATGCATCAAAGTAAAAAGTGAAAGTGAAGTCGCTCAGTTGTGTCCGACACTCAGCTACCCCATGGACTGCAGCCTCCCAGGCTCCTCTGTCCATGCGATTTTCCAGGCAAGAATACTGGAGTGGGGTGGGTCTAGCACATAGTAAATGCTCAATAAATATTTGTTGAATGCATAAATGAACAAGCAAAAGGAAGCATAAAGGTGCTCAGAAAAGCTAAAGAGAGGTCAGAGAAATATTTATGAGGAACTAATATACCAAAACATAATAAAGTTGTGATGGGGAAAGAAAGTACATTTCTTAAAAAAAAAAAAAAGGTCAACGTTTCTAGTTGAAACGAAAGTTCAGTGTTTCGTAAAGCCTAATTGGCGTTAGGAAAAGTTACTATCCTTGCCTATTTCATTGTTTTCAAAGAGGATCTATCCACTGTCCATTGCCAAAGGCCCTTAGCTTCTGAAGAACTGAAAGAAACTCTGGGAATGGACAAGTTCCCAAAATGATGATGTCCTTTTCTCAGCTACCACATACACAAAGAGACAAGGGGTTGTCTTAGCCTTCTATCAGACCTAGTCCCAGGATCTTCACATAGTACAATCATATGTTTCTTAGCCACCTTTCAACTAAAACCACTAATTGCTAAACTCACCTTTCTAAGAACTACAATCACAGCCTCTTCAAACTAAAATGGATCTTAAAATGATCTCAACCCCTCACATATTTTATTTAAAAAACTACAGTGAAAAAGAAACGGTGACTTGCCCAAAATAACTTGAATAGTTAATTATACTAAGTATTTTTCAAATAGTAAGTGATAAATGTTACCAAATCTAAGAAAATTGAGACAATTGGAACAAATTCTCTAGTATCCAAAACAAGATAGTCACAAAAATTAAGTCAAAATTATTAAATCTCATAATATCAACAACTCCATCTATCTACATGTTAGATTCAAAACTTATAACAGAGCCATCAGCAAAACCATACTCCAGTATTCAGCAAACAAACTAAATGATGGATGAATTTAGATTTAAGAAAAATATATACCTTCTCCCCAAAGGAGGCTTTCATTGTCCAGTGTTGGGAATGATGAGGACTTCTAAAGTCTTTTTGCAAGTACCAACTTTCCTAAGCATTACCGGCTTCAAATAGCGGTATAAAGATGTTCCTATGAATCAATCATTTTCACGTGAGGTCCAGAGGGAACAATTTGTAAAAGGTACCTGATATTCACCACGCCTGCCACCCTCTCCTCCTCGCCCTGCAATATTCTCACACGCTTCCTCGGCAGTGTGTCCTTGGCACTGTTTCCGATAGAGTATGTGATAGCCTTCAAGTGCCTTACAGTGAGACGAGATTGTGAACCATGATTATAAACTATCTCCAGCGTGCTACAGGAAAAAGGATTACTATTTTTTTAATATTTATTTATTTGGCTGCACCGGGTCTTAGTTGCCGCATGCAGGATCTTAGTTATGGCATCTGGGATCCAGTTCCCTGACTAGGAATCAAACCTAGGCTCCCTGCTTTAGGATCATGGAGTCTTAGCCACTGGACCACCAGGGAAGTCCCAAAGGATTACTCTCTTCGTGGTCAAAAATTTCTTGCCAAAACCCTTTCCATGGTCTGCATCTAGTGAAACTCTACCATGCCTTTAAAGGACCACCTTTATTCTTCTTTCCTGGGGACCTTTTTCTGACTGTTTTATCCATTGGTGCTTTTTTCTTGATCAGATGACCTATAGCATTTGTTATCTGTACCTGTAGCATTCATCACACACTGGCAAGTAACATCTTTTGTATAGTCATCTTAGTTGTTGCTGGCTTTTTTCTTATGCTTGACTGGATAAAGAGTCAGAATCTCTAAGAGTTACATAATTGATATTCCTAAGGGGATTTTCCAGACAATAAAGGGTAATCTTTCTACATATGAAGGGAAAGAGTCAGAAATTTTAAAAGAGCAATTGGGTTTTAGAATACACAGCACAACCATCACTGAACTGTAATTTCAGAAGCTTTGTATTATACCAAAATAATGATTCCCATGCTTTTAAAGTAATAAGGATGTCTTTTAAGGTCAAAACATATTTTAAAGTTAAAATATATTTTGTGTACCAAAAACATACTCAATATTAGTCAGGTGTTAAATATCTTTTAACAGAGAATACATGCATTCAAAAGTCTAACTACACAATGGTATGTCAGATGGTACTTATCTGGTCTACAGAGCTTACCTGATGTGCACAAGAAGTTGAGGTTACCCCAGGACCTCAGACTGCACATGATTGAACTTCACTGTGCTGTGGACATGCAATATTATTGCCATATCAAAAAGTACTACAACCTAAAACTATGTACTGCTAAGTCGCTTCAGTCGTGTCCGACTCTGTGTGACCCCATAGACGGCAGCCCACCAGGCTCCCCCGTCCCTGGGATTCTCCAGGCAAGAACACTGGAGTGGGTTGCCATTTTCTTCTCCAATAAAACTATTTAGGAGCAAGCAAAACACAGAAGGACTGATGCTGAAGCTGAAACTGCAATACTTTGGCCACGTGATGCAAAGAACTGACTCATTTGAAAAGACCCTGATGCTGGGAAAGACTGAAGGCAGGAGAAGGGGACGACAGAGGATGAGATGGTTGGATGGCATCTGTGACTCAATGGACATGAGTTTGAGCAAGCTCCGGGAGTTGGTGATGGACAGGGAAGCCTGGCATGCTACAGTCCATGGGGTTGCAAAGAGTCGGACACAACTGACTGACTGAACCGAAAATACAGAAAGACGAACAAATCCCTACCTATCCCCATCCCACTCCCTCTCCCAAATCGAACATAAAATCCTTCATTAACTCAATCTTTCTTTCCAAGAAGCAGATTTTTAGCAACGTGAAACAATTCACTTCAATGCTCCAATAATGAACTTTTCTTGTGGTTTTAATATTACAGCAAAAGGAACCAAAAACTGAACATTATAGACAAGCCAAATATTTGCAAGTCTGTCTCTCACATATTTCCTGATTCTACTGAAATCTCAATCCTATTTACCCATTTTACCACCTTCTTCAAACAAACAAGCAAAAACCACCAGTATTTTCCAGCAAAGGCAGAAATATCATTGTGATCTCAGTTCTAGTCTTTTGTGCAGTTACCAATAAGAATGAGCTTAAATAAACAGCAGGTGAGCAGAGCGTTTAAAGGAATTAGCTCTGAGCTCAAGTCTTGGCTCTGTCACTTATTAACTGTATGATCTTGGGCGAGTTACTTAACTAAACTTCAGATAATTTACGTAAAGTGCTTAACAGGATCCTTGGCAGGTTTTAAGGGCTGAGAAAAGTGGTTACTGATTAAGTAATTATATATAATAGATACATAACAAAGATATCCTTCTTATCATAACAATTTCAAAGCTTCCTTCCAATTCCCTCTTGTCTGGCTCTGACAGGTCTGTCCCAGGTATCATAAACCTCCACCCCTGACCTATACCTGGTTCTACTACCTCCAGTTCTACCCTTGGCTATGACCATAAGCAGTTTCTGGAAGTGAGGGAACACACGACAAAAAAAAAAACAGGAGGCCACCTGAGTAAGCTAAAACAGCAACAAAATCCACTTCGAAACACTGAATTCACTCAAGCAGGAATCTGCCTTAGAACCAGAGACAAAGAGAAAGGTAAGAGAGAAAAACTAACCAAATTATTCAAATACTTCTAAAACCCTTACCTCCAGTTAAACAAATGACTAAAGATTTGAAGCCCAAATTTTAAACAACAGCTTTATTGTCTGCAGGAGCCATCAAGAACCAGTGCTACTAAAGAAACATGCCTCACTAAAACAATTCTTTACCATTTTTAATTTAACAATCATTTAACCGTTGCTAGACTATTTTTTAAGAAGACGTCTCAGCAACTTTTTCAAGTTTCTTCTTTCCCCATGCATTTCAACAGGCAGTGAATTAGTTCATCATGTGTTCAGGCCCCCTGCTGGCAAGCATAATTAAAATTAAGCAAGCAACAATTCCGCTTACTGTTAAGATTCTGTCAAATTCTTTGATGAAGCCGAGTCTGGTTTCTCCAGGAGCCAGTTGAAAGTTCTGCAACAAAAACTTGGGGTTGCTCAACTCGATGCTGGCCATCCCTTCAGTAGATGGCACTCTTCCCTTTGAGCCCAAATCACACAAGCGCCAAGAAGCATGTTCTATGACATTCAGGTGTGATACAAAGCAGAGATTCTTTCTTCAAAGCTCCCTCCAGAAACTCATTCATCAAAAGTTGATGGTCCAACCAGACACTTTTAAAGAGCCCAGGGAAATGCAGATTATAAAACATCAAACACAATATTAATAAAATCACCTAACAAGTGATTACCAAGTAATCGGCTTCTCAGAGCCTTTTGTATACTTTTTTATTCAGGCATAAAATGTTCCTTCCCTAATACAGAGGTAATGGCCTTTCAGTGGCTACTGATCAGATCTTGTCTATCAAATCTCATTAAGGTATTCAAGGTAGCACAGTGTTTGGAAAACTATGATTTTGTCATTATCAACATTCACTAAGACTAATGAAAGATGTATTACTTTCATATTACTTTCAACATTTTTGGTTGAAAAAATTCATATAATTTTTGATACCCACTTAAAAAGAATCAAACATCCTAATACAAAATTACTGTACACCTAGTTTTCCAAAAAACAAATACATATTTCTGATTCATTAAACTGTCTTTTACTTTAACACATAATAGTTCCCAGTTATTAATGATAAGCAAGGTTTCCCACACTTCTGTTTCAGAGACTTTTTAAAATAAAAAGCATACAGTTGTGGACAGAAATAGAAGGAAATTTCTTTTTAGTGCAACCTCCAGGTGAAAGCCAAACTTTTCAGCAATCACCTTAAAAATTCCACCTTTTCTAGTTGAGCTAAAACTCAGTCCTGGCAAAAAAAAGTCAAAGGAGAAAGGTAAGGTAAAAGGAACACGGTTTTTAAATTTTAAAAAGGAAAAAACAAAAGCACTGAGAGTGGGGATAAGAAATGGGAAAAACATACCAATTTCAGTAACCATCTCTTTGCCCTGTCCACTTTCACCCTATGCACCTAAGCCCATTCACAACTCCACTTGAGCTCTGACCATCATCACCCTTCCCCAAACACTTCCTCGGATAATAAAAGGCTGACCTTACAGAATCTTTTCCTTATGTACTAATAAGACAAATGAGATTAGAGGTAACAATGCAGCTAACAGTTGCTGGCTCTTAATTTCTGAAGGATTAAAAAAGGGATCCCTGCGGAGGCCTTGATCCCAAAATATACTTCTTTAGATGTACCAAATAAGCCTAATTACCTTCTCCACGAGGATACTAAGGAAACCTATCTCTTTGCTATAGCATGGAGTCATTCCAGCGGATCAAAAGATGACAGGACAAGAATATTGTATGGAAAAGAGAAAGGAAATGCTGTTCTCACACTGGATGAGCTAAGCCATTGTGGAAGAACTTCACAGAAACATTGCTGACGGTGACAAATTAAAGGCACAGACTAAGTCCCCAAGATACAGATAAAGCTCAGCACTGCTCCAACCTGACTGCTTTCTACATTGTTGAAATTCCAGCTCCCCTAGCAAGCAACCAACAATAGCCCTGGGAGCTGAATTAAACAGGCTCCTGAACTCACACCTGCACCGTCCCTTCCTCTTCCATCTGAAGTAAGCCCTTCTTTGATGGGGGATGGGGGAGTGAAAAATTACAAGAACAAATTCAAAGAGGTATGAGAATCAGCAAAAAGAATAAAGTAAGAATTCCATGTATGTTACTTAGAGTTAAGTTTTCGTATTACTTCCCTTAATGAACGTTGTGAGCATTAAATTTTGAAAATTGTTTTATTAATATATACAGTGTTCTTCTTCAAAACACTGGTTTTAAGAATGTAAGTTGTTATTACTGCCCTTATGTTTCTAAAAAGTGTTTCAACCCCTGGCTGGCTGGTTGTGGGAAGTTTTTTATCTTATGGAGGTCAGTATGTCTATGGCAGAAAAAGTGAGCTTCATAACCCAATCTTCAAACTCTAGCCTTGTTTGAGTCAGTAGCAGTCTTAAATGCTAGTTAATGTACTGCTATATACCAATATCCTCAGGTCCAGTTTCAGGCAATTTAAAACAAGAGGTTTCAAAGTTCATTTTATATCAGGGAGTTAGGGTTAACCCTAACCCATTTCCAATTAAGCTTTAACTAAAACCAACTTTTAAAACAAGTAATTGTAAAGTATATACGATGGTGAGACAGATCAGCCTGACATTAGGTAAAATCAACTTATATCTCACCTCATTATAAAGATATAACTATTTGTCAAAGACTAAACACATTTTATTGGAGAAGGAAATGGACAAAGGAGCCTGGCAGGCTGCAGTCCATAGGGTCACTCAGAGTTGGACACGACTGAAGCGACTTAGCAAACATATTTTATAATAATAATTCAGCTCTGGCATAGTTAAAAACCAGTCTATACAATCAATCTTCCTAAGAAGGAAATTTACAAAAACAAAAAGCCTTTAGACATCAAGGATGAGTTTCATCCATTTTTTATACTTTTTGGTGATCATGCAACTACTTTTTAAGTTATGCTAGACAATTATGAAAACCACATTTATTCTTCAAGGTTTCTAGGATACTCTTTTAAATTGCTCCTTCAGTGTAGTAAGTCATGTCCTAGAAACCTGAAAGCTACTATTGATGCAGCTTTTCAAAGATACACAAAAAGAAAATAATTTAAAGAAAACAAAAGACTCTGATTCTCACTATCTACGCTATCATCTAAGACTTGACAGTAAGTTAAATGGCACTTTAACGTTCAAGTATGTTTTCAATTGTGTAATTAACTTACTTTTGAGCTTGATTTTGTGATTAGTCCACATATAAGGGATCAACATTATGAAACAAAACACACACACACGTCTTTTTCTCTAACATTTTAAACTTTCAGTTAATTTCAATTAAAACTGTTCTATGCATGCAGTTGATATTCAAATAATCACTACATGAATGCCAGGTGAATCATTTTGTAATTCACCTGAAAGGAAGAGCATCCTCCAAGTAGTATGGTTACACATGTGTGTCCATAACTAGCTACTGCTAGAAAGAAAAAAAAACTAATCAAATTCATCTAACTTATTAGACATAAGGGATATACAAGGGATAACAAACTTTTTCTTTCAAGCCATAGTCAATGAAACACTGCTAACCTGTATGATTTAGAGAGGATTCTTAGTATACACAACCCACTGCAGTAAAAATTTGAAACTGTCTTGGCTTTTGGCCAAAAGAATTCAGTCACTAGCAAGACCTGAAATACCTCATAACAATCTCATCTAGAAATACTAGGGCACATACCCCAAGATCAAATGATAAAGCATTAACAGAAGACATGAAATAAAGTATTAGGGCACCCATTTTGAATCTCAATGACTAGCCACAGTCTACGACTGCTCAATTAATTTCAAATAGGGTGTTTATGTTTAAAAGAAAGTACTCTTGATTAAACATCTTAAATGTATTTTATTCAAATTCTACATGTTCAATGTTTCCAAAGGAATCTGAAACAGCACTGAATTTTAATATCAGAAAAATGAGTATTTAGTGTGAGAAACATATTAGTAACCTGAGTCTTCAATACAGTTTGAGCTTTCTTAATTCAACGGATGCTGTTTTTAAACACTGCTCCCTAATATTACCTTTCACTAAATTGCCAACAAAGGACATATTTGATCTCTACAATAGTAATCCTAAACATTACTTCAAACAGCTACTAATTTAGGTTATAATTAACTGGCTTGACCTATCAATGACACTGGTGAAGCATCAACACAGAGGTCCTTGAGGAATGGGAGTGACAAAGTAAAAGCCACTTATAGCTAACTGTAAAAGGTAAATCAGGTGGAATTTTGAACAAACTGAAGTTAATATTCACCTCAGGTTGATGCAGTGTTGATAATCAGAAGATCAAGACTTAGTGCAGAACTAGAATCAACAAAGAGCCTGTTGGACCAGCTGGGGCCCTACACATCTGGCAAGCTTAAAGAACAACAAAAAAAGACTTGAATCTTCAGTAATTAAAAAGATAACATGGTACAGCCCACAATCTAGCATTCGAGCTACACGTATGTCATGTGAAAAGAGAATCCTCTTCCAAAGTCAAAAGGTGATTCTACTTTATGCAGATTGGTTACTGCCGTTCAGATTTAAACGCATCTTCGTGATATGAATACAGGAGGATGTTGCTAAACAAGGCATATGCACAGCTGCAGTCTTGGAGACCCTGTGAAGATACTTCATTCATTTGCAGGTATTACCCCAAGTTTCATAGCAGCAGGGGTTACTGGCTATGCGGACTTACTTTCAAATCAAGCTCTGGGTTCAGAACCAGCCAGTCTGTGCCTACGAGCTATACAAAATACTTAAACCTTTATGTCTGTTTAGGCATTGGGTTGTTATGAGGATTAATCATATAAAAGTCTGTGCCTGGCACAGAGGTAGAGCAAATAATATTGGCTGTTACAAATATTTGCTGAGTCTTCACTTGCTGGGTCACATGATAGAACCACCTTCAAAAAAAGTAACTTTATAGTGATGCTGATAAACACATAAAAGACTGAGGACCAAACTATATTCTAAGCACTTTACACATAAAAACTCATATGGTTCTGATAGTATTATTCCCAACATTTTACAAACCCAATTTGTTCAGAGTTGGGTTTTTATGATTTTATATGATTTCTTTCTCGAATAGAAATAAAATTTCTTGTACTCTGATGACACACAAAAGTGCTGCCCAGTACTGCTAACCAACTACTTTGAGATGGCAGAGATTAAATAGCTAACAACCTGCACAGGCTTAAGTGTAACAAAAACACTCAGGCACAAGAGACCTATTTCAGGAGGGCTCACAATCTCAGAGGTTGGGCCCTGCCCTGTATTTGGGTTTGAGGATGGTGTGTAGGAGGTGGGCTGATGCTATGTCCTCTTACTCTCAAAAGACATTCTGGTTTTACAAAGACCACATCCACACTTCAAACGTCACTGAGCAGAACCTGCATTCATACCGGTGTAACGTTATTGAAAAGGGGGTTAGAAATAGCAAAGTGTGCAATATCATTTTCTCATTCATTTTCAGAATGTAAAACATATTCTGAAAATACAATCTATCATGCAAAATAGTTCCTAGATGTCTTATGATCACCTGTGTCATATGTCTACCAACAAGCATTTCCTTATAACATATATGTAAAAAAGCTGCAACTTACTGAATGCCTCATAACCAACTATCTCAAGAGCTCAAATTATGTTTAACATTCAAAATAGACATACCAATTTTTTTTCTTTAAAAGCAACTATTGCCAACATTTTTCAGTCACTTAAGAGTTTTAAGAGCAGAGACTGAACTCTTTGGAAAAAGGAACACTTAAATATAGCAAAAGTGGCCTTTTTTCCTCCTGGTCTTCCCTCTGCAAAGGTAATCTGCTCAATTTAAGCAGAGGAAAATGAGTTACAGTGCAATTACAATGCAGTGGAGACGTTTAGATATACAAACTTTATACATTCGCTCCAAAAGTAACTTAACCCTATAAATGAATGGGTCCTATAGCTTACTTTTTTTTTTTTTTTTTTACAAAATACTCAAGCATCTTATTTAAAAATGACAAATTATGAAGTATTCTTATTTTACTCCCTTTAACAATCTAATTAGAAGTCCTCCAAAGCCCAAAGTAGGATGAACCCAGCATGGTGCTGATGCACTCCATTCCAAGAAAAGCAACCATTTCATACTACTAAATCTAGTGTCATAACATAAAAAGTTCATGCACCTTCCAAATGGAGCTGATTCCTACCCCCCAAATCTTATCAACTCCCTCACCAAACTTGCATATAAATTCCCACTCAAAGCCTCTTGGTTGATTTAAATTCCTTCTCTCTCCACACCACTCCAGCAGGTCAATTACAACAGCACATGTGCCAAAGAAATTAGTGGTTTTACTCACGCTCCCATTTTAAACGGGCACCTACTTGCAATTAAATCTCTCCAACAAAAAGTTTACCTGAGGCCGTTCTTGCTATTTTACTAGAGGCCTAGCTTATTCTACCTGTCTCTGTGGTCTTGCCTCAGCTATAATGGCATACTTCCAAACAGCCTGGACGCCCCCAAACACCAGCTAACCGGACCTGCAGCCAACTCTTGCCTGTCACCCCGGGCAGGAAGCACAACCTAACATGTATACATTTGTAGGGGTGGGGTGGGAGGGTGTGTGTCGGGGGGATGGGGACACAGATTACAGGAGAAAGGTTTGATTGAATACTCTCAACTTGGTAACAGAAGTGTTTTTTTTTTTTAACGAGGAAAACAAACCAACACTTCCTCCCTTACCTCCACCTTTTTCCAAGCGCGGGAACCTCCCAACCCTCCTGGAGCGCACCTTCAGAGCTTAAGGTCCCTCGGATCCCGAAGCTTCGGCCAGTTCTTGGTTTTTAGAACTCCCCGTCCTCTGGGAGAAATCAGAGGACGCCCGAAAGACTCGGGCCCACCCCGCGGCGCCCGGAGATCCTCCCCTTCAGGTCCACTTTCCTCGCCCGAGGCTCCCGTTCCAGTCCCGGAGGGAGAAGGGTTCACCTGAGGCCGCAAGGGCAGCCAATAGGAAAGTCCCCTCGGCCCTGCAAGTCGCCGCAATCCAACCCCCGCGCGACCCCCTTAGAAGGGTCCCCGCAGCCCAGCCCGCGCGGGCGCCTGCCGTCCCCGCCGCGAGAAGCGGTGGAAAGGCCGCGCCTTCTCTCCCCTCAGGATTACCTCGCAGCGCGCAGCCGGCTTTGTGCTTCCCTCCCTCCTCCGCGGCCGCCGGGACTGCAGCGGCCGCGCGATCCTCCACCGCCGCCTCTTAAGCGCCGCACGGCTCCAGAGGGGAGGGCAGAAGGGGAGGGGGCGTGAGGAGGGAGGGACCTGGGCGCCGAGCCCTGAGAGGCAGGAAGCGGCGACACCTGGGTCACGATGCTTCTAGCTCTCGCTCTCCGTTTTTAAAAATACAATTTAAACCCCTCTCTTTCCCCTCCCGCCCCGCGCCCCCGCGACCGTTACCGGCAGGGCGGCTCACGCTCTGGCGGGACTGGCCGAGAGCCCTCGAGCGTCCCCTGGCCCCGCCCCTAAGGCCCCGCCCTTAGGCCCCCAGGCGCCTCTGGCTCCACCCCCACAAGCCCGCCCCTCGCGTCCCCCGAACGCCCCTGGTCCCACCCCTCGGGTCCCCGAGCGTCCTGGCCCCGCCCCTCGGAATCACAGGATGTTCCTGACCCCGCCTCCTCAAGGCCCCGCCCCCAACGCGGCCCCTCGGGCCCCTCCAGAGCCTTGGTACCGCCCCCTACGGCCCCCTCCTCTCCCGCCCGTGCCCAGTCTCTAAAGCCGCGGCCGCGGGGCCCTACAGGCCTGGCCTCTGGGAGGGCCTGGTGCGGGGCAGCTGTCTGGCATCTCTTCAGCGTCCTCCTCCAGCTCTACAGCTTCGATCCGTTGCGTGCCTTGCGGGAGGGTCGGAGGAGTAAAAGACCCCGACGGAAGCTCGACCACAAGGGATAGGAAGGGCGCCTTGGAAATGCCGCCCGCCCAAATCTGAGCAAGGCGCCCCCCTCCCCCCACCGCCGGCCACACTCCTAAGGTTGAGCCACAGCTTTCAGAGTCAACCTCGACCGCCTACACTGGCTGTTGGGTCTTCAGCGGGAGGCCACTGCTAAGGTTCAACCTCCGCACGCCCCTCACTGGAGGGGCCTGGGTGTTCTCAGCATAGTTGCTTATGGGGGCGCCTCTTTCCCCCTACTCACCTCCACAGAGGGACAGGGGCTCTCTTTTATCAGCTCCACTTGTACGCCTCAAGGGTCTTCACCCCGAATTTGGCCCCTGGCCTTGAGACCTTATGAGAGCTCATCTCTTGGAGGTGAAAAGTCAAGTCACTGCCAGCCTTGAAAATGAATTCGGGGCCGGGTAAACTTTGCAGGGATGTGGATCCATCCACAGGTGACACTGGGCCACCCACCCCCCGCCGCCCAGACAAGACCTACCCTAGAAATAGACCTCCCAGCAACGCACACCTTTCTCTACCACCCACGGCTTGCACCCCTCCCGCATACGTGTCCTGCACGGGCACAAATCCACTCCCAAGCCCACCCTCTGAGCGACATTCTGGTTATTCACGGTCTCTTGGGTCAACCCCACCCTAACACACAACAGCAAACTTCATTCCCCACCCTTATCTCCCTTCGTTTCCAAGGCACTGGCGACAGGCCACTTCATTTCCTTCCTCCTCTGCAGACTCTTCTCTTCCCCCTCAAATACTTCGTGCCATCCCCCTCATCTTCATCCCCTCCCTCTTCCCTAAAAATGTGCTAATTAAAATGTAGTTTCCTCTTCCCACATATGAAGTGTGGAAAATGAATCTTGTCTTGGCAAAAACTGTGATTCATTTATCCTCGCTTTCTCTCTCCACTGGACCAAAGCTATAGAAATTTTAGTCTACCACCATCTCCCATATGCTCAAAATCTAACCATGCCTCATGGTTTTTAAATACCCCTAAAGGGCGGTGGGGAAGGCTTCCTGGCTTTGGGGAGAAAATATTTAGAAAACGCTTGGCCTGTCATTTTATTTGGCATTTTAAAATATCTGCAGTATTTGAGAGAGATATTGGGAGTGGCTGGATGTTTTTTTGCATTTAGAAAGCAAGAAATGAAAAAAAGCTTGGCACGCATCAAGGTTAGCCTGTTTATGAATAGCCCCCCAAAAGTGTGTTAGGGGTACATATCAGACAATAGTCTCCACTGCACAGGACGTTTGCCTGTCACAGATCTAGACCTCCCCCCCGCCCCAAAGGAAGACAAATTAACATAATCCATTTTAAGCATGTCTGATGAGCAATCCTTCCCGTGATCACTCCATTTCCCACAGTTTCTGGACAAAATGGATAAAAGATTTGCTTACCCGCTTAGGATGCAAGGCTTTCTTGTGTCCAGGGCAGTAGACGTGTGCGTCTTCTAGGTGTGGATTCTGCAGTGCTGCACAGAAACCCACTGCAGCCTCAGACCGGCGGCAGCGGCGGCTTCTCCCAACGCCGAGTAGTAAAGTGTGTGACTCTGGTAGAGACTCCACAATTACCATTAGGCGCTTGCTTATGAGAGAGGAGGCGGAATCTTTCTTAAAGGAATGGGTAGTGTTTTTCCTCTCCACTATTGCTTCATGAGAGGCTGAAAGGGTGGAAGCAGGGAGTTTTTTTGGACTGAGTGTGGCAGTACAGCTGTGGGAGGTCAAGGTTAAAATTAACTGGGTGATCGAGGGACCGATTTAGTGTGAGTCAATGAAATGCTAGAAGCATTGGTTTTAAAGAGCCCTGCTAACTTCAAGCTCTGGGGTCCATGGCAAAAATAAAGTGATGTGCCTTGAAACTGACTAGTACTTTGTGTTAATAATTAATTTCGAATCATCGCTTTAAACTGATAACTCTACAAAGGGAGGTTATTTCATATTTAATACAAGAACATGAAAAGGAAAATAAAACACACAATTGGGAACAAGAGTCAAGTCTTACTAATGCACGCATATCTGCTATTTCAGTGAATATCAGTATTAGAAAATATTGTAAATCAATTGTACTTCAATTAAAAAAAGAAAAGAAAATATACTATTGACAGATCAATCTGTACTTATAAAAATTATAATATTATTTATAGAAAAAACAATAAAAATCTAAACTAATGTAAGAAAATAATAGCTGGCTATTATGCTATTTCAGTGGCAATTCAAAGTTCAGCAAAATTAAGGAACTCATACGTAGATTACTCTAAATGCGTCCAAATTTACTATTTACACTATTAGAATGTGGTGTGTCCACACAGGAGGAGAATGAGTCTGCTTTATAACTTTAATTTTTATCTCAAATAATATTCCTCAATTTAAGCACTGAACATCTGAGATTTTTTTTCTTCAGTGGTAAATGAGGAGGTGTGGTCCCAAAATATGAATAGAGAAAAATATGAAAAATATTCTGTGATTGATGATTTTACACAGCTTTTGTTAACTACCAGTGATCTTGAGCAGGTAAGTAAACTTTTTTGTTCCATAGTCCCCTATTTTTTAGAATAAGGATGTTGCATTGAAATTTTCCTTTAGCATCCCAAAATACTATGATTTTTATGACAATTAAACGTTTATATTTTTGTTATTTGATGCATGTGTATTTCACTCCACACTCTGCTTCTCCTGAAAACTTAGATTAAAAATGTCTTTATTTTAAATGTATAAGCAGAGCTTATTATTTACAACTATTCCAAAACTATTTTGCAAATCACCATATTGTTTTTGTAAAGTGAAAAAACTTAATTTTATCTGACTTATGATTGTGTACCCAATTATGACCAATTTTCCTGCAGCAGAATCCTACAATATTGCTAAAAATACTGACTGACTGGAATACAAAATATATGTTTAATAGCAATTGGAACATCGTTAAAAAGAACTGGTACATCCTCAGATGGTAGAGTTGGAACTGAGTTTAGAGCTCACCGACCCCAACTCTGTAATTTCACAAGTGGAGAAAATGGAAACCCAGAGAAGCAAAATGGGGGCTCAGGGAAGTTAACTCAGTCTCTACTCTTCACATACACGACCCCATGGACTGTATCCCATGAGGATCCTCTGTCCATGGAATTCTCCAGTCAAGAATTCTCCAGGGGATCTTCCTGACCCAGGGATCAAACCTGGGTCTCTTACACTACAGGCAGATTCTTTACCGTCTGAACCACCAGGGAAGAGCCTTCACACACACAGCAAATAAACAACATGTATGAACATACACTGTTTCACAGACCCACCCTGGGGCCTGAGCAAGACCTGTCACAACAACAACAAAGTCTTTCACTCATTTTGTGTTCATGTAGTATAAAGACATATCAAACAAGTGCTCGTAATGTGTGTGAATATTAACACAAATATTGCCTTCAGGCTTGGAGGTGTTTATGCTGGAAAGTAAAGAAATTTGTCCCCAGGGAATTTTTTTTTAAGTGACCTCTAAGGAAATTCACAACAATTATTTGCAAACTCTGATTCATCTTCCACCCAAATGATAGGTCCCTGCACTTCTTTTCTTGCATCCTTTGGTGCCTCAGTTCCCTTTTGTCTAGATCCTCAAGAATGCCTGTGAAGAGGAAAAGTTCATTTTGGAGCCAGGGAGGGGAAAGTATTGTCGAAATTTAGTTCTGACCTTCAGAGATGCTTTTTGGAAGTTGCTTTTGGGGCTAGAGTCTAGCATTTTTTCCTTAAATCCTCATCTGATGCTCCTCGTAAGGAACCTGGCATACCTCCCTAGTTTCAAGGGGGCATTACCTTATATTAGCTGACAGAGCAAACTTGGTATTTTGTGTACTTAGCAAGACAATTTATCACTTACATGTTTTTTTTTAAGCCTCCCATGGGGAGAGATGGAGAAGGAAATGGCAACCCACTCCACTATTCATGCCTGGGAAGTCCCATGGACTGAGGAGCCTGGTGGGCTACATGAGGTTGCAAAGAGTCAGAAATGACTTAGCAACTAAACAACAACATAGAGAATTGAAGAAAATTAGTTGCCCAGTTTCTTCATCTCTTTTTATCTTGCTCTTCTGCAAGGAAGGCAGTTCGTCTATCAGGTGCTAATGGACAATGAATAAAATGGCTGTTATTTGTATAATTCAAAGCAACCCCTCAAAATTAAATGCATTTCTTTGTATCTTCCCCAAAGTACTGAGCATAGTCTCTTATATAAAGGCACTTAATAGATACTCTAAAAAATGAATACACAAATTAATGAAATGAATAGCCCCCCAAAATATCCAGAAACTGATTACAAAGTGTTTTTGTATGTTTGTAATTTGCATTGTCTAAAACAACTGACTCCATTCTCTACCTCCTTTTTCTCTAACACAGTCATGATCTAAGATAAACAATCTCCTTTCTGTAGAGCTTTTTAGGCATGCCTGATTTGTATTCTCCAATTAAATTGTAGCCACAAATCACTACATGAACTCTGGGTAGATCAAGCAGTAGCCAAGACACTCTCTGCCAAGAGAACAGAGGATTAAATTTCAGAATTCCAGTGCTCTAGTTCTAGTTGTGAAACCAACTGGTTATGTGACCTCAAACGAGTTTCTGGACATGCTTGTGCCTCAAGTTGAACCATCTTTTAAATGGTGGTGGCGGATGTTAAGACCTGCCGTCCCTACTTCATAGGGTGGTTATAGAATTCAAATGATAATAAAAGAAAAAATGCTTTGAACTTTTCAAAGCACTTTGTAAAGAAAAGGTGTTATTATAGACAGATGTATTTAAAATCAATTATCTAGTTCAAGGGACTTTACCCTAAACAACCTGTTTTACTACTTTACTAGTTCGGAAAGCAAACAGGTTTATCTCTTCCTGTATGTGCGTGCACACACACACACACACGTATGCACCCTGCTGCTCCCAGTTTAACAACTTCTCAGCTTTGATGCTTTTCCCTTGGGCTGGGAAATAGCATCTGTAAAATGAAGAGCTAAGAATTTGTATAGAGAGCCCTCCACCATCATTTCCCCCAAAATTCACATTTTTAAAGCTCTCAGACAGAAAAGTAAACTCAGAGAAGCGCAACAGTCTTTTCATACTTCTTAATGTCATGTATTCTGTCCGTGGGGTTAGATGAACCATTCATTTGGAAACTTGGCCATGCTACATACATTTTGATCACCCCTTTGTGCCAAGAGAGTGTGGAAAGTATTTGGGGAACAGAGGGGGAAGGACTGACATGGAACTCATGCTAATGAGTTCCCCACTCCCCAGGGAGACATAATCAGAGTGATACTCAAGGATGTATCAACATATTTTAATAGTACTATGTGACCATATGGTTTATTTTAAAGGAATTGCCTCAGTTAAATGCCTGACAGTTTCTTATACAACTGCTTAAGTAACCAGGCCTGATACATCTCTGTAACGTTTATAAAATATCACCCTCAGAGTCTTCCCTTTTTCCCCAAAAGGTATTTATTGTCATTTATTCATTCTCCACTTGATGAGTCTTTTAAGATTATCATGCGATTAGTCACTAAGTTGTGTCTGACCCTTGAGACCTCATGGACTGTAACCTGCCAGGCTCCTCTGTCCATGAGATTTTCCAGGCAAGAATACTGGAGTGGGTTCCCATTTCCTTCTCCAGGGGATCTTCCAGACCCAGGGATCGAACCCTGGTCTCCTGAATTGCAGGCAGATTCTTTACCGACTGAGCTACCAGGGAGTCATCATGGCTAAACAAATAACTGCTAACACACAATGGCTAAACAAATAACTGTAATACACAAAAAACTAATAAGCAACTACTGTAAATAAGATATTCCAATAAGAGCCTCATACATAGTTAGGTTAAAAAAAAATCAACCTACACAAAAAATCAACTTACCAGTTTCTGTGTAGAGAACACAAAATGAATACAAAATATGGGCTTCCCTGGTGGTTCAGTGGTAAAGAATCGCCTTCCAATGAAGGAGATATGGGTTCCATCTCTGTTCTGGGAATATCACACATGTCTCAGAGCAACGAAGCCCTTGTGCCACAACTAGTGAACTTGTGCTCAAGCCTGGGAACTGCAACTACGGAAGCCCATGCACCCTAGAGCCAGTGCTCAGCAACAAGAGAAGCCACTGCAATGAGAAGCCCAGGTACTGCAACCAAGAGTAGCCACTGCCCATGCAGCAACAAAGACCCAGCACAGCCAAAAATAAATAGTTTTTAAAAAATTAGCACAAAGTATGCAATTGCTATGTTAAACCTAAAATACATTGTTTATTATCATCACATGCCTTAAGATTTCGGGACCAGTCTTTAATGTATATATCTGAATTACATGATCTTAAAACTGAGTGTTTTATTGAGGAAACCAGAATTGAAAGACACACGTGTACCCCAATGTTCATTGCAGCACTGTTTACAATAGCTAGGATGTGGAAGCAACCTAGATGTCCATCAGCAGATGAATGGATAAAAAAGCTGTGGTACATATACACAATGGAATATTACTCAGCTATTAAAAAGAACACATTTGAATCAATTCTAATGAGGTAGATGAAACTGGAGCCTTATTATATAGAGTGAAGTAAGTCAGAAA
>NW_011495018.1:20904401-20904738 GCF_000754665.1 Bison bison bison
TGCTGTCTACGGGGTCGCACAGAGTCGGACACGACTGAAGCGACTTAGCAGCAGCAGCAGCACCCTACAGAAACAAGACAATGTAGAATCTCTGAGATAGGATGAGTGAAACACAGGTGGCTCCTTTTTTATTATGTGAGAAGGATTCAGAGAAGGACTAACCCTGGCTCCACTCTTTCTACACTGTAAACTTGGGCAAAAATTTTAATCTCTCTAGATCCTAGTCCTCATCTGTAAAATTATTCCTGTTTGACCATGTTGTTGTGAGGATTGACATAACACAGGCAGAGTTTCTATTCTAGAGCCTGACCCGGAATGGAACTTCATATATATATAT
>NW_011495018.1:20904838-20905755 GCF_000754665.1 Bison bison bison
AAAGCTGTGGTACATATACACAATGGAATATTACTCAGCTATTAAAAAGAACACATTTGAATCAATTCTAATGAGGTAGATGAAACTGGAGCCTTATTATATAGAGTGAAGTAAGTCAGAAAGAAAAACACCAATATAGTATACTAACGCATATATGTGGAATTTAGAAAGATGGTTAACAGTGACCCAGCAAATGCAAGACAGCAAAAGAGACATAGTCTTTTGGACTCTGTGGGAGAGGGCGAGGGTGGGATGATTTGAGAGAATAGCACTGAAACATGTATATTACCATATGTGAAATAGATGACCAATCCAAGTTTGATGAATGAAACGGGGCACTCAAAGCCACTGCACTGGGACAACCTTGAGGGGTGGGTTGGGGAGGGAGGTGGATGGGGGGTTCAGGATGGGGGACACATGTACACCCATGGTTGATTCATGTCAATGTATGGCAAAAACCACTATAATGTTGTAAAGTAATTAGCCTCCAATTAAAATAAATAAATTAGTTTTTTTAAAAAATTGGTGTTTTAATCCTTATGGCACTATTTCTAGAATGTGATCAGGAACTATGTGCAACAGAATGACTTAGAGTGTTTCCTAAAATGTGGTTCTTGGACTCTATCCTTGAATGAGAATCTTTTAGGCTGTGGCCCTGGATTGAGGGTTTTTACAAGCATTCCAGGTGATTCCCGTGTACACCAAATTTGAGTACTGCTACCCTACAGAACGGAGAGCGCGATGGCACCCCACTCCAGTACTCTTGCCTGGAAAATCCCATGGAAGGAGGAGCCTGGTAGGCTGCAGTCCATGTGGTTGAGAAGAGTCAGACACGACTGAGCGACTTCACTTTCATGCATTGGAGAAGGAAATGGCAACCCACTCCAGTGTTCTTGCCTGGAGAATCCCAGGGACGG
>NW_011495018.1:20905855-20915447 GCF_000754665.1 Bison bison bison
TATATATATATATATTCCTTCTCTCTTTGTTCAAAAATGAGTTTCCAGGTGGTTCTTCTTGTCCAGTGTTTTAGTATGCTTGGTAGGGTAATATGAGCTAGTAGCTTAATGAGAGCTAATACTTCCAGTACTGATGGTGTGCCAGTGCTAAATACTTTATATGCATTACTTCATTTCATATACACAATAACCCTTAAATATAAGGATTATTATTATTATTTTCAGTTAAAGCAACAGAGGCTGATAGAGGATAAGTAACATGCCCAGAATCTCAGAGCAACGAATTAGCAGAGCTAGGATTCAAACCCAGGCATTCTGACTCTAGAGCCTAACTGTTCATTATGCTGTATGTTTTGTATATTCTCTAAGTGGCTTAGATTCCAAAATAGGAGCCAATCTCTTGGAAGGAATAAGCAACTGCAAAATGGAGTTTATAAACCTCCCAGAAATACAAGCAAATGAATGTCATTCTTTGCCTATCTTAGAAGCCTTTGCCAGTTGCCTATAATAGAGCATGGCACCTAGGAGGTGTTCAGAAGTGTTAAATAGATGTAAGGCAGACCTTTCACTGGGCTTCCCAGATGGTGCTAGTGGTAAAGAACCCAGCTGCCAATGCAGAAGACATAAGAAATGAAGGTTCAATCCCTGGGTTGGGAAAATCCCCTGCAGGAGGGCATGGCAACCCACTCCAGTATTCTTGCCTGAAGAAACTCATGGACAGAGAAGCCTGGCAGCTACAATCCACAGTGTCATAAAGAGTTGGACATGACTGAAGCTACTTAACACACACACACACACACACACAGACCTTTTATCAGCATACTATTTAAGAAGCTGACATTTCTAAGCCCAAGTTTTAAATTTTCCAGAATTTCTAGATCAGCTTATATTCTGACATAACACAAGTCACTAAATTTCAGAGCTACAAGTAATCTTACCATTTGCAACAAACAAATGCACTTGTGATGAACTATGCACCAATTTGGCACTTAGAGGATTATTTAAAAAAAAAAAAAAGACATAGCTAGCCTATGCCCTAAACATCTAGCTGGGAAATGAAACACAAATGCATGAAGCAACCAGATTGTAAAATCACCACATATGAGATAATAAATGTGAAGCTACTAGAAAATAGTAAACAATCAATAAATATTATCACCAATAATATATTATCAATTATTATCCATAATATTATTTTCTTTTTCAATAATTATTGGTCTAATTGCTATTATTTATTAACACTAAGAAGAAATAATAATTGTTATAGTAGTAGTAGTGTAAGTTGCTCATTTGGGTCTGACTCTTTGAGATCCCGTGGACTGTAGCCCGCCAGGCTCCTTTATCCATGGAATTCTCCAGTCAAGAATACTGGAGTGGGTAGCCATTCTCTTCTCCAGGAAATCTTCCCGACCCAGGGATTGAACCTGGGCCTTCTGCTAAGCAGGTAGATTCTTTACTGTCTGAGCCACCAGGGAAGCCCAATAATTGTTATAGCTACCATTTAGTGAGTGATTATGTGCCAAGTTTTGTGCTTGGTGTCATATATATATATATATGTGTGTGTGTCTTATCAATCCTGCTAAATAAGTACCATGAATTATATTTTTTAAATGAGGAAACTGAGACTGAGAAAGTTTAAATAACTTGCCCAAGGCACATGTTTGATATGTATTCCAGTGCGTGCAAATGTTCTAAGTCGCTTCAGTCATGTCTGTCTCTTTTTAACTCCGTGGACTGTAGCCCACCAGGCTCCTCTGTCCATGGGATTCTACAGACAAGAATACTGGAATGGGTTGTCATGCCCTCCTCCAGCAGATCTTCCAGACTCAGGGATAAAACCCATGTCTCATGTCTCCTGCATTGGCAGGCGGGTTCTTTACCGCTGGTGCCACCTCCAGAGTCAAAGTAAACAGTATACTTGGAGAATCCACAAAGAGTTAGGGAAGAGAGAGATCAATTTCTGCTGGAGAAAACAGGAAGTGTGAACAGCCAGAACTGTGACGGGGGAAGGATGGAGCAGGGGGGCCTTTGGTGATGGAGGTGGAAGGAGCACAGGTGTGTAGTGAGTTTCCTGACACAGGTCACCCAACACGTTGCTCAGGCCATGCTCATGGTGATGGCATGACTTGGGTCTCTTCACTGAGCAGACAGGAGAGTATGAGGAATGTTGGCCAAACAGCAAGTAAACCTCTCTGCCTGGAATGAAAAGTTTGTGTGGGGCAAAGTTAGAATTTATGTAGTCTCCAAACGTGACTCTGAAAACTCAGCCTTTGTTTACAGATAACCGGTTTAAGTAGCCCCACCTCCAGTTGGGATCCGGAAGCTCCCCTGAAAGAGGGCACAGCAATCCACTCCAGTATTCTTGCCTGGAGAATCCCATGGACAGAGGGTCCTGATGGGCTATGGTCCATAGGGTCACATAGAGTTGGACACAGCCGAAGTAACTTAGCACTCACGTACACACCACCAGTTACTTTCCATTAATACACTCACTTATTTTCATTCATTGAGACAATAGCATTTATTGAACTCCTATTATGTGCCAGACACCTGATGCTAGGGTTAGAGCAATGAATAAAGCAGGCAAATATCTTTGCACTCAGGAAGCTTTCATTGTACTGAGAAAACACAGATGTTAACGTGTAAACAAGTTGACAAGTCAGGTTATTTCAGATGCTAAAGACTAGAAAAGAAATAAAACAGATCATTGACAATGACTTGTTCGGAAGGATGAAGAAAGCCTCTTTGAGGAGGTAACCTTTGAGCTGAGACCCAAATGACCTGAAGCTCCCAGCTGGGGAGAAAACCAGTTCAAAGGTTATGAAGCCGGACAATCTTGGTATGCCTAGGAGATTGAGAACAAAGGACAAGGCACCCAATAGGTGGCGGGAGTGTTTGGGTGGGGAGGGCGGCTGAATCTTGTAGTTCTGGTAGATCAGGGTGAGTTTGACTTTTAGGAGGTTTCAAGCTAAGGAGGGGCTTTCCCTGGTGGCTTAGATGGTAAAGAATCCGCCAGCAATGAAGGAGACCTGGATTTGATCCCTGGGTCAGGAAGATCACCTGGAGCAAGGAATTGGTACCCACTCCAGTACTCTTGCCTGGAGAATCACATGGACAGAGGAGCCCAGTGTGCTACAGTCCATGGGGTCACTAAGAGTCAGACACCACTGAGTGACTAACACTACTACTACTACTACTACTTGACATGGATTGAGGCCAGAGTGCATGTGGCGGGTAAGGGAAGGGAGGGAAAGAGAGAAATCAACCGAGAATAATCTCCAAAACTTTGACCTGAGAATCTGGGTGGAGAAGGGCATCATATCTAAGACAGAGGAGACATGAGAAGAAAGAAAATGACAGGCGAAAAGTGAACACTTCTATTTGGTCATGTTAAGCTTGAGATCTAAAATTTTCCTGTTCAGTTATTTTTTCTGTTTGTTCATCATTAATTTCCTCTCCATTGTTGTTGTTTGGTCACCCAGTTGTGTCCGACCCTCTGAGACCCCATGGACTGCAGCACGCCAGGCCTCTCTGTCCCTCACCATCTACCAGAGTTTGCCCAGGTTTATGTCCATTGCATCAGTGATGCCATCCAGCCATCTCATCCTCTGATGCTCTCTTCTTCTTCTTCATAAGAATCTTCCAAAGAGCATTATCTTGTTCATTATTTATTGGATCTCTAGAGTCAGAACACTGACTGATGCAGAGTAGATGCTCAACAGCTATTGAGATTTGTTGACTCTGGTTCAGTAGTTCTCAAACAAACATTAAAACTACCTGGGAAGCTTAGAAAAAGTTTACTATTAGTCCCCACCTGAACGTCTCCCCACCTGAACTCTGGGATTGCACTCAAGAAACTGCATATTTAGTCGGGACTATAGATGGGCAGTGGGATAAGGCAATGGCAACCCACACTAGTACTCTTGCCTGGAAAATCCCATGGATGGAGGAGCCTGGTAGGCTGCAGTCCATGGGGTTGCTAAGAGTCGGATGCGACTGAGCGACTTCACTTCCACTTTTCACTTTCATGCATTGGAGAAGGAAATGGCAACCCACTCCAGTGTTCTTGCCTGGAGAATCCCAGGGACGGGGGAGCCTGGTGGGCTGCCGTCTATGGGATCGCACAGAGTCGGACACGACTGCAGCAACTTAGCAGCAGCATAGATGGGCAGAGATCTACAGTCTAAACCAGTGGTTGAGATATATTAGCATTCATTCAAATATTTACCTTAGAAACCACATTTCAGCACCATTGCAAAAGACTGAAAAGTATGGCTTTAAGAATTCAATAGTTTTCTCAAGTGAAGTTAAACTTTAAAGGTTTTTGAGAGAAAACCATTGAAAGAATCATGGAGTCACTCTTACCTCACTTGGCTTATATGCTCTCATTGGAGACCAGGAAATGGTCTCATTGGAGGGTCCTTCATGTGAAGAAAGATGGTGACCTGAATGTGGGGACAATCCTCTTCCACCACGTCTCCAAAAGGCATGTCCCACACCCATTTACGGGCTTGTGAAATGCCTTTACTTGGTGATTATAGTAAATGTATGTTTTTGCCTGCACAGCATCTGTTCCCTTTTCTAAGAATGTCTCAGTCCTCTGTGGAATCTTGTTTCACCCCATTGCTTCAGTCTTGGCACCCTTTCCTTTCCCTGAGCAAGGAATTGGCCTCAAGCTGGACCAACCAGATGTTCTTTCCCTCGCATTTAAATATTGAGTAGAATGACACAAAAACTTAAGGAGATCAGAGTTCATCTTGAAGGAGGTCCCTGAGGAGAGTGTGATTAGATACTGCTGCAAAGATCTTGCTTGACTTGGCTCCTGTCCTTCCCAAGACCTGATTCTTCAGCTTTCCTTCAATTTTATGAGCCGTGAGCTTATTCTTCCAATAAATTCCTTTTGTCTAAGTTAATTAGACTGGTCTCAGTTGCTTGCAGTATAACTCATGACACGGCAATTAAAAACCTTGAGGTCTATAATTCAAGGTAAAGCCTTCAAACCAAATCCTTCCTGAAAACAATAACACATTGACCCAAGTTTTCACCAAAATCTAAATGTCTGATAGCAGAGTCTGAACAAGCAGATGAGAGTGAAAGCTCTCTGTGGCTTGACATCACTTCTACCACTGAGGTAAGAAAGAAAATGATGGCAGGGACATGACTCGTTAACTCCACTTTACAAATTTTCCCTGAATTTACACATGAGATAAATACCTTGCTGGAAACTCTCAACATTTTTATTTCATGGTTTCTACTCAGCTCTACCAGCTCCTGAATTTCTGTCTTCAAACTAAACTTTCAGAGCAATTCTTTCCAAAGCAGGGCACAATTACTGGGACACATAAACCTAAAACATCAATTTATGAACATGAGAACTCATGATATTAAATTTAGTTCTCATTTCCTTCTGTGGCCCTCTAGGGGGAAAAAAGAACATCCTGTCCTTTTAATCATTTGGGTTAAATCCCAGTCATTTGTTGACCTCTCCCCTCCCCACATTTAAAAAAAGACCTGTAACTCTTTAAGACGCTGAAAAAATGAGTAACTTTTGTATTGTAAGCAAATTTTTTGGAACAAAGTTTCTCACAATCTCATTTTTACTGACTGTTGAGATTAAGCCACAACAGATAGGATGCTGAACAAAGCCAAGCACATGCTGAGTGTGAACCACACCCAGGAAGGATAAGATAAAATAGATAACCAACAAGGACATACTGTATAGCAGAGGGAACTCTGCTTAATGTTATGGGGCAGCCTGGATGGGAGGGGGGTTTGTGGGAAAATGGATACATGTATATATATGGCTGAGTTCTGCTGTGCACCTGAAAATATCACAACATTGTTAACTGGTTACACTCCAATATAAAATAAAAAGTTAAAAAAGTTTTTTAAAAACACATTATAGTTTACAGGGCTAATACAAATGAAATCTAATCACTTGCAGACTATACGCAGTATAGTGTTGCTCGGTCATGTATAGTGTCTGACTCTTTGAGACACCATGAACTATGTAGCCTGCCACACTCCTCTATCCATAGGATTGCCCAGGCAGGAATACTGGAGTAGGTTGCCATTCCCTTCTCCAAGGGATCTTTCTGACCCAGGGATCATACCTGGGTCTCCAGCTTTGCAGACAGATTCTTTACTGTTTGAGCCACCTAGGAAGCCCATATGCAATATAAGTGGAGCTCAAATGTAAAGAACAGTATTGTTAATTTAAGCATTTTTAATTTTAATACTGGTTGCTGTTTGTGAAAAGCAGCCATAACAATATATGGCTCTAAATCTGTATAGTCTGCGTGGACAATCATTTTCCTCTTAAATGGGAGGAAGTGGATTACCACTTTCATTATTAAAACATAAAACAGTATTACAAGCATTTTTGCTTGTAATTTTTGAATTGCTGAACTTTGAATTTTTAAATTGCTGAACACTTACTATATTCCAGGTACGATTCAAAGTGCTTTATAATATAGATATCTATTCAATCTTTACAACAATCCCACGAGATATTATTCTATTATTTTCCTGTTTAGAAACAAGGGAACTGAAAAATTAAGTAATTTGCCTATGATCACAGAGTTGGTAAATGGCAGAGGTTGGGTTTGAAATCCAGACAATGAAAGGACCCCAAAATCTGTTTTCTCAATCCCATCTCTCACCACCTTCCAACACTACTTGGCCAATTAGTGAAACAGCACCTGGTTTCTCCTTCTGCCTGTACTCGAGGCCCTTCTAGCCCTCATTTTGAATGTTTAAAACTACATTTTGAGAACTACCTGAACCAAGTAACCAAAATAAATAGACTTTCCAGATGCCAATTTGGTTGGATGTTAATTAACTGAATGGTGAGCCTTTCCAAGTGAAAGAGGAAAATGAAAATGTTGACTTATAACTTAACATTCAGAAAACTAAGATCATGACATCCGGTCCCATCACTTCATGACAAATAGATGGGGAAACAATGGAAACAGTGACATACTTTATTTTTTTGGGCTCCAAATTCACTGCAGATGGTGACTGCAGCCATGAAATTAAAAGACGCTTGCTCTTTGGAGGAAAAGTTATGGCAACCTAGACAGCTTCTTAAAAAGCAGAGACATTACTTTGCCAACAAAGGTCTGTCTAGTTAACGTTATGGTTTTTCCAGTAGTCATGTATGGATGTGAGAGTTGGACTATAAAGAAAGCTGAGCGTCGAAAAATTGATGGTTTTGAACTGTGGTGTTGGAGAAGACTCTTGAGAGTCTCTTGGACTGCAAGAAGATTCAACCAGTCAATCCTAAAGGAAATCAGTCTTGAATATTCATTGGAAGGATTGATGCTGAAGCTGAAACTGCAATCCTTTGGCTATCTGATGCGAAGATCTGACTCCATGGAAAAGACCCTTATGCTGGGAAAGATTGAAGGCAGGAGGAGAAGGGGACGATAGAGGATGAGATGGTTGGATGGCATCACTGACTTGATGGACATGAGTTTGAATAAGCCGTGGGAGTTGGTGATGGACAGGGAAGCCTGGCATGTTGCAGTCTATGGGGTCACAAAGAATCGGACACCACTGAGTGACTGAACTGAACTGAAGCCTTTCCAGCAGCCTGGACAGAAATTAACTCAGATTTTACATTAAGTAAAATAGTATAAATTTAAAGCTCTAAACTAAGTCAAGTCTCCAATGCATGGGCAAAATCCTCAGATTTCAAATTCCCTAGGTTTCTAAGTTCTTAGAGCTGATTTGGGATGGGGGGATGGGTGGTGAGCTCTCACAGAAAGGGGTCCTTTCTCTGATGTGTGAGTTTTACTTCTTTACCAGAGAGATAATTGAGAGACCAGACTGGGGCATACATCTCCAGGCAACCTGGGTACAGAGTGAAGAACACTAAACAGCTTATTCTCAGACATTCAGAGGCTCTGCAGATACAACGTAATTTCCTGAGCCCGTCTCCCTGCAGTCTGACCATGACACAGCATGCTTAAGCCCAGAAGGTGGGTAGTTTCTCTCAGATTCTTTTTTTTTTTTTCCTTTAAATGAATTGATCCAATCCTGGATCAATTAAAAAATTGATTCAATTTTTTAAAGGAGTACCAGAATTTTAGCAGGATGTACCTCTAATTGGGCGTGGCTTTTGTTTTTTTCTGGAAGTATGCCAGCCCCTCTTCTCTCATGTTATTACTTTCTTTATGTACAACATTAGCACTTTTATTACTGGATTAGCAATCCAAGGCATTAAAAAAGAGAGAGAATGTAGGGTGACCACAAATGGTCCTGCCCTTTGTGCCTTTGCTCTTTGAAGAGATAGGAGGGGAAAAAAGGAAGTGATGGGAGCAGAAAACAAAGGCATGACTCCTTGCCTCTAATCTTGTATTTGTTGTGGAATATCAAAGGCACAAATAAAGGAGTGCAGACATACCTCAGAGATATTGTGAATTCTGTTCCCGACCACCAAGGTAAAGCAAATACCACAGTAAAGCAAGTTGCACAAATTTTTTGGTTTCCCAATACCTATAAAAGTGTGTTTACCTTATACCTCCATCTATTAAGTATGCAATAGCATTATGTCTTAAAAAAAAAAAGAGTACATACCTTAATTTAAAATTACCATATTGCTAAAAAAATGCCAACCATTATCTGAGCCTCAATAGTAATCTTTTTGCAAAAGTAACATCAAAGGTCACTGACCCCAGATCACTGTAACAAATATAATAATACTGAGAAAACTTGAAATATTGGAAGACTTACCAAAATGTGTCACTGAGATTTGAAGTGAACAAATGCTGTTGGAAAAATGGCACCAATAGGCATGCTTGATGCATGATTGCCACAGACTTCAATTTGTTGGGGGGGGGGGTGCGGGTGGAAAACCTCAGTATCAGGAAAGTGCAATAAAGCAAAGTATGTCTGCAAAGGGGTTCAAAATTATGTAGAAAAAGTGCTCAAAAGGCCACAATCATGGAAGTAGCTGTGTTCAATGGAAAGGTCAGTAGAAGGATCAGCATGTTGCTTGGGTTCTACACTAGTTTAAGGAGTCTCAGCTTCTGTTTCCTTCTCTTAAAATGGGTGTGGGAGTCAAATTATACATTTGCAGACTTCGAAAGGGACTCAGAGGTCATTTGATCCAGCCTCTGATCCACTATAAGAATTTTTTCTACAGTATTTTTGACAGAAAACCAATCACCCAACTTCCCATGAAAGGGCACTTGTAACCTCTTTATTCTCCTTATACTGAGCTAAGTTCTGTGGAAGTCAGGAGTTACATCAGGACTTCCATTCACTGGTGGTGGTTCTTTTCTTTGAAGTTGTGAATTGGCAAGTTTGATGGCTACAGAGATAATACAGTGCTGTGGAAAGAGAATCAGGTGAGCCTGAGCCTGGACCCCATATCGAGCATTTACCTAGCTGTGAAATCTTAACCAAAGTTATCTTATTTTATGAGGAACTCCAGTCTAATGGAGAAATTGCAACCTACCCTACAAGTTTGTTGGGGGAATTAGAAATAATTTATGTAAAATGCCTTCACATTGAGAGTGCTTTTTAAAAAGGCTGTTAAAAGGATTATTTTCTTAGAATATAATAAAATCAATATTCACTGAAGCCT
>NW_011495018.1:20915547-20964573 GCF_000754665.1 Bison bison bison
TGGTTTCATGCCCTTGTTACAATGGTTTGCTCTGAAATTTTCTTAGCTCTCCCCCTTGTTCCAGTCATAAAAAAGCAAGCACTTCCTATATGTTTCAGTGCATTTCCCTTCTCAATAAATCTTCTTTTCTATGTACGATTAGAAAAGGAGGAAGGAGCTTGAATGTGGCCTTAATGAAATTAAAATTGTATGTGCATGTATGCTGACCAATTAGGAGAAAAAAAATCCACAGTAGAGGTAGCATTTAATCTTTACTTTGAAACATAACAAGCTTTTGAGTTTCAAGCTGTAAAGGAATCATTTGCTTCTGAAATAAAGCATAGTTGCTAAAATGTGCACCAGAAGGAGAGATTGTGGCAAAACAGAGAACATGGTCACTTTCCTGAGGTGAAAGGACTTCTGTGAATTTAGGAGTGAATTACCCAGAGTCGTGGATCCCACAGTCAATCAAAACTTCTAGAAAGTTTCCTTCGGAACAGAAGCTTCAAAGTGTCTCCTCTTGAATTTGGCCATTTAACTGTCAAAAATTAAAACATATGACTCTTTGACCAAGTAAATCCACTTAAAATATACTATGTGTGTTGTGTTAAGTTGCTTCAGTTGTGTCTGACTCTTTGAGACTCTATGAATTGTAACATGCCAGGCCCCTATGTCCATGGGATTCTCCAGGCAAGAATACTGGAGTGGGTTTCCATGCCCTTCTCCAGGGGATCTTCCCCTCCCAGGGACTGAACCCACATTTCTTATGTCTTCTGCATTGTCAGGTGGGTTCCCCACCTGGGAAGCCCTAAAAGACACTACCCTACAGAAATCCTGTACAAGCATTTTAATGAGATAGTTATAAGGATGTCCACCGCCACGTGGTTTCCAATAACAAACAGAAGAAACAACAATCTAAATCTTTAAACAGGAGAACAGTAAAACCAGTTATAATGGATCTGTAAAACAACACTCTGTAGCATTGAAGAAGCATGATATTGACCTTGATATACTAATCTGGCATGATGCCCATGATATATTGTTGAGGGAAAAAGTAGGCTGTAGAATAATGGACTGAGAGTAAAGTCATATTTGTATATATACATACATATGTATGTGAATGAATTCATATTTGCATGTGTAAATAGTTATGGCTGCTTGGTGGCTCAGTTGTGTCCAACTCTTCGTGATCTCATGGACTATAGCCCACTAGGCTCATCTGTCCATGGGGATTCTCCAGGCAAGAATACTGGAGTGGGTTGCCAGGCCCTCCTCTAGGGGATCTTCCCAACCCAGGGATCAAAACCAGGTCTCCAGCATTGCAGGCAGATTCTTTACTGTCTGAGCCACCAGGGAAGACCAAGAATACTGGAGTGGGTAGCCTATTCCTTCTCCAGGGGATCTTCCTGACCCAGGAATTGAACCGGGGTCTCCTGCATTTAGGGTGGATTTTATACCAGCTGAGCTACCAGGGAAGGGTAAATGAAAGTCGCTCAGTCTTGTCTGACTCTTTGCAACCCCATGGATTGTACAGTCCAGGGAATTCTTCAGGCCAAAATACTGGAGTGGGTAGCCGTTCCCTTCTCCAGGGCATCTTCCCAACCCAGGGGTTGAACCCAGGTCTCCCACATTCCAGGCAGATTCTTTACCAGCTGAGCCACCAGGAAAACCCCACAGGTTACATATTTTAGAAAAAAGTTTGGAATATATACATGAAACTGTTAATATTAGCACTTGTAGTTACTTTTGAGGGGTGGGACTAGGAGGATGAGAGACTTTAATTTTTGATTATAAATGTTTATATATTCAATGCTTTTACATGTGTACATACTATTCGCATCATTTTGAAAAAATGAAGACATGAGAATAGCTAAATTCAGAAACATATATTTAAGCTTTTAGTTACCTTTTCCTAAGTTTTAGGAGTCATCACTCAGAAAACCATGTTTTCAAGGGAAATTGATAAAGTTAATCTGTTTCCCTTTGATGAAAGATGAAAAAAGTCTCAGAATTGAAAACCTATCTTGTTTATTTCTCTCAAAATACACTCTCCTAAGCCCTGGAGACAAAGGAGGAGTCTGGAACCCCTGACATCCCAAGGTTTCTTCATACCTCTCCACTGCTTCCTTTGGACTTCAGATAACACAAAAAATTTAACTAAAGTGTGAGTGCTTTTCTTGAAAGGAAATGAGATTTGGTTATCAGATAGCTTTCCACAACCTGATGAGTGTACTTGGGGTTAAGTGCTGGTCACTATGAATAAAGCTCTGTGGCCCAGAAACTTGCTTTCTAAAGGTCAGCATTGGAAACATCTACTATTTTCCAGATGACAGTTCAGTTGATTAAAGAACAATGTTAATGAGCACTTGGGTTGATTTTTTTCACCAATGAACCAAATTGCCTTCCACACAAAAAATATTCTTCAACAACCAGACTGCATCACTAATTCCAGTTGGTTGCATCTTGAAATTACTCCACTAGTTGTCAGAGTTAGAGAACTAGAGGGTGTGATTGGTTACGTTTATCAGTTTGTTCATTCACTTATTCATATATTTCTTCATTGTCAGCAGTAAACCATAGTAGTTAGCAGTCAGCTGGTGGCTTTGGAGTCATAAATTCTTGGGTTTGAATTCCTGGCCTGACACTGGTTGTAGAATCTTGGCAGATGACATAACTATCTAAGCCTCCATTCCTGATCTATAAAATAAGGGCAGTTATCAAAAAGTTGCTGTGAGGATTTTTAGAAGAACATTTAAAGAGCCTAACACAGTACCTGGTGGGGCTTCCCAGGTGGCTCAGTGGGTAATGAATCTTCCTGCAATGCAGGAGATTCGGGTTAGATGCCTGGGTCAGGAAGATCCCCTGTATCCTGGCAACCCACTCTAGTATTCTTGCCTGGAAAATCTCATGGACAGAGGCGCCTGGCAGGCTGCAGTCCATAGGAAAAGACCGAAGCAACTGAGTACTCACACACAATACCTGGTACATATCATATGCATAATCAAAGTTTACAACTATCATTCATGAGTTTGTCATTAAAACATATATATATATTTATTTATTTATTTATTTATTGAGTACATATGGTATGCCAAATTTTGTTTCAGAATTTGAATTTTTAATATGGTTAGGATTTGATCCTTGCTTTTAAGAGGGTTAAATTTAGATCAGAGGTGAATTCAGGGGTTTCATGAACTTGGATAGGAAAAAAAAAACAACAACAATCCATATTTATTTTTAACTAACTTCCAACTGAACTTTAACATCCTTTTAATTATGAATTTGGGCTTCCATGGTGGCTCAGTGATAAAGAATCTGCCTGCCAATACAGGAAATGCAGGTTGCATCCCTGGGTCAGGAAGATCCCCTGGAGAAGGAAATGGCAATCTACTTCAGTATTCTTGCCTAGGAAATCCCATGGACAGAGGAGCCTCAGTTCAGTTCAGTCTCTCAGTCGTGTCCGGCTCTTTGCGACCCCATGGACTGCAGCACACCAGGCTTCCCTGTCCAACACCAACTCCCAGAGCTTGCTCAAACTCACGTCCATCAAGTCCATGAGGCCATCCAACCATCTCATCCTCTGTCGTCCCCTTCTCCTCCTGCCTTCAATCTTTCCCAGCATCAGGGTCTTTTCCAATGAGTCAGTTCTTTGCATCAGGTGGCCAAAGAATTGGAGTTTCAGCTTCAGCATCAGTCTTTCCAGTGAATATTCAGGACTAATTTCCTTTAGGATTGACTGGTTTGATCTCCTTGCAGTCCAAGGGACTCTCAAGAGTCTTCTCCAACACCCAGCTCATCTATTCTTTGGCACTCAGCTTTCTTTATAGAGGAGCCTAGCAGGTTTTATCGGAGAAGGCAATGGCACCCCACTCCAGTACTCTTGCCTGGAGATTCCCATGGATGGAGGAGCCTGGTAGGCTGCAGTCCATGGGGTCGGACACGACTGAGTGACTTCACTTTCACTTTTCACTTTCATGCATTGGAAAAGGAAATGGCAACCCACTCCAGTGTTCTTGCCTGGAGAAGCCCAGGGACAGAGGTGCCTGGTGGGCTGCAGTCTATGGGGTCGCACAGAGTCGGACACGACTGAAGCGACTTAGCAGCAGCAGCAGCAGGCTTTATACTTCATGGGGTCGCAAAAGAGTAGAACACGACTTAGCCACTAAACAATAACTGTAAATTTATACAATAAATTACAGACGTAGTCACAATGTATGTGACCTTGTCATCCACAGAAATCATGGACATTTTCATAACACATTGTAATTTTGCAGATATTTTGAAATTTTATTTTTTTTAAATTTTATTTTATTTTTAAACTTTACAATATTGTGTTAGTTTTGTCAAATATCGAAATGAAATTTTATATACACACATCATTGCTTCAAAATTATAATAGTTATTAGACTCACTGCTGGCTCTGGAAATTGTGTTAATAAAGAAGCATATACATAACTATATCTCAAATTTGGTAACTTGATAGCTATATATTAGTTTCTTTATTTTGTGGTCCTATGTATTTTATCTTATGCATTTTAAAACAGTGTTTTGAAATGAGTATATAACATACATCTACCATATATGAGTATATGGTAAATGTTTGAGGATGTCCATAAAAGCACTATTCAGAAAACTGAGAACAAACTACATCTTCATCAATAGAAGAATGAATAAACCCGTGGCAGTATATTCATATGATGAGATACCACTCAGCAGTAGGACTGAATACACAATCGCTACATTCAGCAACATGGGTGAATTTCATAAACGTGATTTGAGGAAAAGGAATCTGACATAAAATGGAACATACCGTATGACTCAATTTATACGAAGCTGAAAAACAGGCTAACTAATAACTGGAGTTAGACATCAAAGATAGTGTTTATCCTTTTGTGGGGTGATGGTTGGGCTGGTGTGTGGGGTTTTAGGATAATTTATTGGTCCAGATGTTAGCAATGTCAGTGTGTTCACGTTATACACTTATTTATAGTTGTTGTACTTTGATAAACATTTGCTTGAAAAAGAGATGTTCAGGGATTTCCCTGGTGGTCCAGTGGGTAAGACTTTGCCTTCCAATGCAGGAGGTTTGGGTTCAATTCCTTGTGGGGAGCTAAGATCCCACATGCCTTGGGTCCAAAACACCAAAACATAAAACAGAAGTAATATTGTAGCAAATTCAATAAGCACTTTAAAAATGGTCCAAATCAAAAAATCTTTTAGAAAATAAAAGATAAAATAAAAGGAGGGGTCCATAGACTTCACCAGGCTACCATACACTTCACCAGGCTACCAAAGGAATTCACAACACAGAAAAAAATTAAGAATCTCTGGTCTAGGTGGAGACACAAATTTAGAGAAATTACTGTAATACGAGGTTTCATACACACCCTGGATGTTCCAGATCTTTCGTGATCCTGGTATTCTATGGATCTATAATTCATACTTTTTGGACCAAGAATCCAATATTTTTATATGGAAAGGATGGTCACTGCAACTGTGGGAAAGGAACCACAAAGTACTGCGAAAGCACAGAGAAGGGAACCATTAATTTTGCCAAGAGTGCTCAGGAAGGAGTCTCATGGAGTGGGTGATATTTTAGTGGAGCCTCAAAGGATAAGTTGACTTTCAACTAAAGGACTTCCTGTCAAAGAGAGCAGCATCAGGAAAAAAAATAGGAAGCATGATGTTTGGAGAACATTGAGTCATCTGGTGTGGCTGGATCCTGGGGAAGATAATTGGGAATGGTGGGGGAAGGGGAAAGTGGGAGATACACGACAGACTGTGGATCATGCTAAGGGGAAGCAACCAATGCTGGCTATTTCTTTTTGCTTTGTATTGACAGAAAAGACATAAAGAAAGGTGCCTAAAATATAAGTGTGCAGCTTGATATATTTTCACAAAGTGATCACATTTGTTTTACTAGCACCCAGATCATGAGATAGGACATTAACAACATCCCAAAAGCCTCTTTGTGATCCCTCCTAGTCCCAACAATGATTCCCAACTTTATTGAGACATGATTGACATAGAAAAAGCTAAAATATTTAATGAATGTGACTCGATGAGTTTGGAGATATAAGTATACACCACTATCAAAGCCATAAACATATCCATTGCCTCCCAAAGTTTCCTCCCACTTCCTTTTTTATAATTATCTTTGTGTGTGTGTGTCGTGAGAAAATTTAACATGGCACACTCCCTTAGCAAATTTTAAGCGTACAAAACAGCTTTGTTAACTCTAGGAACTACATTATGTAGTAGATTTCTGGTGGTGGTTTAGTTGCTCAGTTGTGTCCAACTCTTTGCAACTCCATGGACTATATAGCCCACCAAGTTCCTCTGTCCATGGGATTTTCCTGGCAAGAATACTGGAGTGGGTTGCCATTTCCTTCTACAGGGGATCTTCCTGACCCAGGGATCAAACCTGCATCTCTTGTGTCTCCTGCTTGGTAGGCAGATTCTTTACCACTGAGCCACCTGGGAAGCCCCATAGTGGATCTCTAGAACTTATTTAACTTTGCAGAACTGAAACTTTGTGCCCTTTGATTATTATATCCTCATTTCACCCTTCCTTGGCAACCACCATTCTACTCTATGCTTCTATGAGCTTCACTATTTTAGCTTCCACATATAAGTGAAGTTGTGTAGTATTTGTCTTTCTGTGTCTGGCCTGTTTTGTTTAACTAATGTTCTCCAGGTCTGTTCATGTTGTCACAAAAGGCAACATTTACTTTTTTTTTAAGGCTGGATAATGTTTGATTATATGTATATATCACAGTTTCTTTATCATTCATCTGTTGACAGGTGAACAGGCTATTTCCTTATCTTGGTTATTGAGAATAATTCTACAATGAACATGGAAGCTCAGGAACTCTTTGAAATCCTGATTTCAAATTTTTTTTTTTTTTGGACAAATACCCAAAGTGAGATTGCAGTACCATGCAATAGTTTTATTTTTAACTTTGTGAGGAATTGCCGTACCGTTTTCCATAGTGGCTGCACCAATTTACATTTCCACCAACAGTGTATTAAGGTTCCCTTATCTCCACATTCTCACTAACACTTGTTATCTTAGGGGTTTTGTTTTTTTTTGTAATAGCCATCCTAACAGGTATGAGGTGACATCTTGTGCTTTTGATTTGCATTCTCTCAAGATTGGTGATTTTGAAAACCTTTTCACATACCTGTTGGCCATCAGTGTGACTTCTAACACCATAGATTGGTTTCACTGGGTTTTGTGCTTTATTTAACATATGTACTATTTGTGTCTGGCTCTTTTACTCATGTTAGTAACTGAAATGTAACATCATTGTATGTAGTCATGGATCATTGCCACCTAAGTTTAAGCAGGGGAATGGCTTGACCTGACTTCTATTTTAGAAAAATCACTTTAGCAGCTTGGAGGAGGGTGGATAAGATAAGAGACAAGTCCCATGCAGGGATCTAGAGCAATAATCTAAGTGAGAGATGATGAGGGCTTGACCCAGAGCTCAGGCAGTGGGAAAGGACAAGAGGCAGACAGATCATAGTCACCCTGGGCTCCAGAGAAGCAATTCAAAACATATGTTCCATACAGTGTCCTTCAAACACAGAGGAGAGTGCTCAGAATCAGATCAACATTAATTGACTACGACATTAGTTTGTGTGCTTGTCAAGACTTAAATGAAACAAGCTACATCCCTCTAAGACTCTATTGTCATAGATGACAGGAATGAGACAGACCAAAAGCCAAAACAATGTGGATAAATGAAGACTGTCCCTTGAGATGTTAGTGACCTCAAATGATATTGGAGGAGTTTTGCAGTTGAGCTATTTTTCTTAAATTTCTGTTGAGCCATGGAGCTTCAATATAAAATATAGATTAGTTAGAAAAATAAAATCAAGATTGGAGAGACAATAGAAATAGGGGAGAATTTCAGCAGAATGTTGGGAGAAATGAGACGGCTGAGGGTGTGAGATGGGTGTGTAGGGTGAAGAGATGGAGAGATAGTTGGCAAAGCATGCAGTGAGAGCCTCTGTCTTACTGGTCATGCTTCTCAAACTCAGGAATGCATAACCCTGACAACCTGTCAGGAGGAACTTGAGTCACCTGATAAATATGGTACATCTTGCTGGAGTGTCCCCAGGGTTGAGGAGAAGGACGCCACGTATATAAAAGTAAACAACATGTTATGGAGTAGAATATAAATTTTATGTGAAGTATCAAAATAAAACACCAGACTTTAAATAATTTTTTAGCCAAAATGCTTTCACATTCAACCCCAGTGTTCCCCTTTCCATTCAGTACATGAAATTTAGAGGAGAAGTTTTAACAAGTCTCATCTCAGCAGCAAAAAAAAAACACAAACCCTCATCTCCTTCACTCCCAGCTCCATGCTACGATGCTAGGACCTCCACTGAGCTCTTTTCCAGACTGGGTGTTGCTACTCATTCAACAACATTCCTTCCTTTACTCATTCATTCCAACAATATTAAGTAAGAGGTTACCACACACCAGGAGCTGAGAGATGTTTTTCTCCTATATACTATCATAAGCTCCAAAAAGGACTGTGCCTTAAAACAAACAAACAAACTTTAACATTTGTCAGATCTTGCATATATCAGATGTTCTGTTTGTGGATGTTAAATGAAATGGGATCTTTGCAAAAATCTGAGGAGGAATTAGGAGAGAGACAATAAAAGAGAGAAAATGGGATAAGCATGTGTGAACTAACTGCTAACTTTATGAATTACACATATTGTTTCACCTATGAACTACTCTGAGATAGACTATACATTATATCCACTTTATAGCCAAGGAAATTGAGGTTGAGAATGAATAGGGTAACTTGTTTGAAGTAATACAGCTATGACAGAGCACAGATTCAATCCCAGCTTTGTCTGATGCTAAAGTCTATGGAGAACATTTATGGAAGTATAAAACGCATATACCCTTTGACCCAGTAATTCTACTTCTAGAGGAATTTATCCTCCTGATACTGTGATGTATAATAAGAAACATATATTTGGTCTACATCCCATTTCTGGCACATAGCTCCTGGAGCTCTTGGAATTGTCTGAGTGATGGGAGAAATAAAGATGTCTCTTGTTATGTTAATGAGGTGACTCCTGTACCACACCTACGAATGCAGTCTGGGTGCCAGTGAAGCAGACCATGTGATCAGAGGCCTGTGAGTCACAGCCCCTTTCCTCTCCCTGCCTTGGGCTTAATCACTAGCCAACAGTGATCTTCATGCCTCTGTAAAGAAGCCTCCCTAAAAGCTCAAGAAGGATGGGGTTCAGAGGGCTTCCTGCCTGGTGAACACGTAGATATCTGGAGATTTCAGAGCGCATAGAAGCTCTGCGCTCTTTCCCCAGACCTTGCCCTATGCACCTCTTCAGTCTGGCTGTTAGTGATCTGTATCCTTTTATAATAAACCAGTATTCTAGTAAGTGGGCTTCCCTGATAGCTCAGTTGGTAAAGAATCCACCTGCAATGCAGGAGACCTCAGTTTGATTCCTGGGTTGGGAAGATCCCCTGGAGAAGGGAAAGGCTACTCACTCCAGTATCCTGGCCTGGAGAATTCCATAGACTGTATAGTCCATGGGGTTGCAAAGAGTCGGACACGACTGAGTGACTTTCACTTCACATTCTAGTAAGTAAAATGTTTCTCTAAGTTCTGTGAGGCCGCTCTAGCAAATAAATTGAACCCAAGGAGGGAGTCATTGTAACTTTGAATCTACAGTGGTCAGTCAGAAGCATATGTCAGAAGCATTTGGAATTGTGACTGGTGTCTGAAGTAGAGGACTGAGCCCTTTAACCTGTAGAATTTGATGCTGTGCCTAGGCAGAAGGTATCAGAATTGAGTCGAATTATAGGGAACTTGATTAGTGCCAAAGAACTGCTTGGTGGTATGGTGAACACCTGCCCTCCTCTACATTGTAAATTGGATTTAGAATTCTTAATCCTGTAGATATTCTGAAATTAGTGGTTAAATATAAAAATACAAGAATGTTTATTTCAATGTTGATTACAATAACACTATACTGAAAATTATCTAAGTGAAAGTGAAGTCATGTTCAACTCTTTGCGACCCCGTGGACTGTAGCCTACCAGGCTCCTCCGTCCATGGGATTTTCCAGGCAAGAATACTGGATTGGTTTGCCATTTCCTTCTCCAGGGGATCTTCCTGACCCAGGGTTGGAACCCAAGTCCCCTGCATTGCAGGCAAATGCTTTAACCTCTGAGCCAACAATCCTTTACTAGTCATTTGGTTGAATCACTTAAGGACCATAAGAAGCATAACTGTGTATACTGCTATGGAAAACTTTCCAGGATATATCAGTAGTTAAAGAAAAGCAAGTGTAGAACAGCCTATATTATTTGATTACATTTTACCTTTTAAAAAAAACAAATGCACAAATCATATATGCTTGCGTATATAGGCGGGCTTCCTTGGTGGCTCAGAGGTTAAAGCGTCTGCCTCCAATGCGGGAGACCCAGGTTTGATCCTTGGGTCGGGAAGATCCCCTGGAGAAGGAAATGGTAACCCACTCCAATATTCTTGCCTGGAGAATCCCATGGATGAAGAAGCCTGGTAGGCTACATACAGTCCACGGGGTTGCAAAGAGTCAGACACGACTGAGCGACTTCACCTTTCACCTTTTGCGTATATAGGCACCAAAAATTCTGGAGAGAATCACCAACAGAGATTACCTCTGAGGAGGTTCTGTGATATTCTGCTCAGGTGGGAATGAAGAGAGAGGTCTCTCCTTTTTTTTTTCACTTTATTTTCTTTACAAACTATGTGAAAGTAAATTTTAAGACATGACTGTGTATTACTTTCATAATAAAAGAAAACAAGTTACTAAATTAAATAAAAATAAAGTCTTTTTAATATATCATGACGCATGGATAAGTAAAAGTTTCAGGGACAGGGAAGCTGTTGGAAAGGGAGTTGAAAAAAAGCAGAAGGAGCTAAAGGGCAAAAGAATCAAGGAAAAAAAAGAAAAGAATCAAGGAAAGGGGAAACGGTAGCATTAGGGAAGCTCATGCCAAGGCTTTTGTTTTTTTACATTTTATTGACTCAATCAATAGAAATCTAGTGTGTCATGGTTCTGGGAACTACTAGTCCAAAATCAAGGTGTCAGTAGGGTTAGTTCCTTCTTCGGGCTTGGCGGAAGAGGCTATTCTATGCTTCTTCCCTAGCTTCTGGCAATCTTTGGTATTCTTTGGCCGGTAGATCTCTGCCTTCATGTTCACACGATATTCTCTTCGGGTGTGTGCCTGTGTCCAAATTTCCTCTTTTTATAGAAACACGAGCCATATTGAATTGGGGACCCATCTTACTCTAGTGTGAACTCAGCTTAACTAATTGCATCTGTAAGGGCCCTATTCCTAAATAAGGTCACATCTGAGGTCTTGGGAGTTAGTTAGGGCTTCAACAGATACATGTTTCAGCCAGGAGGGAGGAAACACAATTCAACCCATGAAAGCAGATGTTGACTAAAAAAAGATACAACTTGAGAGTTGTGCGTTAAGTTTTATTTGGAGCAAAATGAGGACTACAGCCCGGCGGGGAGCATCTCAGATAGCTCTGAGAGACTGCTCTAAAGCGGCAGTGGGGGAAAGTCAATATATAAGGTTTTGGTAAAGGGGGAGTCCAATGCCATGAAGCACTCATTTTACAAAAGATTTTTGTTAGTCAGGAAGATCTGATGTCACCATAAAGGGATTTAGAGCTTCTCTAGATATGAGGAGATGCAAGGATTGAGATCATAAAATCTGTTCCTAGGAACACCCAACTATCTAAAGACCTGTCCCACCAGATTCCCTGGAGCACAGAGTACCTCACTCTACCCTGAACTCCCTCAGAAGTAGTTGAAGGCCAACAGCTATAGCAGTATGGGGTTCAATCTCCGCAGAGGCAGATGGCAAATGCTTTTGTTGTTCAGTCGTTGGTGATGCTCTTGGTAAGTGTCAGTTTGTAGTTGACACACACAGATATTAACGTGTTTATGATCTGTGTCATGTTCAAAGATTTGAACTTTAAGATTTTGGATTTCTCTGTTTTAGAGATAAACCAAATTTTTCCTGTGAAATAATCAACATACTAGTTTTTACGTTTTGGTCAAAATCACATTTTATGCAAGGGAACTCTGGGAATATTGACAAAACCGGAAAAACAATTATCGCTAGCTGATTGAAGATCACTATGAGCTGAGTGGAAGCTTGAGAAATTCAGAGGAACAATAGGTAAATACTTGGTCTTGGATTTCTTTCATTTGTTGTTGACTAACTCTGTTTTAAAGCGATGCTTTTTCCTGCCTCAGTGCTCTCAGATTTTACCAGTGAACCTCACAATTACACTGTAGTATAATGAGACTATGGTCACATTTTGAACTGTGTTCACATTTTGAACTGTGGTGTAAGAGAAGACTTTTGAGAGTCCCTTGGACTGCAAGGAGATCAAACCAGTCAATCCTGAAGGAAATCAGTCCTGAATGTTCATTGGAAGGACTGATGCGGAAGTTAAAACTCCAATACTTTGGCCACCTGATGCAAAGAACTGACTCACTGGAAAAGACCCTGATGCTGGGAAAGATTGAAGGCAGGAGGAGAAGGGGGCAACAGAGGATGAGATGGTTAGATGGCATCACTGACTCGATAGACATGAGTTTGAGCAAGCTCTAGGAGTTGGTGATGGACAGGGAAGCCTGGCGTGCTGCAGTCCATGGGGTGGCAAAGAGCCAGACATGACTGAATAACTGAAATGACTGACTGATAACGAGACTATAATAACTGTATGTCTGCTTGTAACAAACTGTGTACAGTTTGTTAAGGACTTAGACACTTACCATTTCTCTCTTTCTCTCTCAGTCTCCTCTCTTCTTTCTTAATTTTTCAAATTAAAAAATGAACTATGTAAAATACACCTAACAATAGCCATCCTAATCACTTTAAAGTGTACAGTTCAGCACTGTTCAGTACCCTCATTGTTTGCAACCAGCCTCCAGAACTTTTTTACCTTGCAAAACTGAAACTCTGTACTCTCCATTAAACAACAGCTCCCCATTTTCCAGTTCCCCAAGGCCCTGGCAACCACCATGCTACTTTTTGTCTTTATGAATCTGACTACTCTAGATACTCATGTGAGTGAACTCATACAATATTCGTCATTTTGTGCCTGGCTTATTTTACTTAGTATAGCATCTTTAAAAGTTATCCATGTTGTAATCCGTGTCAGAATTTCCTTCTTTTTTAAGGCTGACTAATATTCCATTGTGTGTGTGTGTGTGTGTGTGTATACATATATATGTAAATCACATTTTATTTATCCATTCATCCATTGGTAGACATTTAGGTTACTTCCAGCTTTTGACTATTGTGAAAAATACTACCATGAACAAATATGAGTTTACAAATATCTCTTCAAAACTCTGCTTTCAACTCTTTTGGAGATGTAGCCAGAAATGAAATTGCTGAATCACATGTAATTCTTTTTTGAGGAGCAGCCATACTGATACAAGGCTTTTAAATTGTTCTATACTTACTGCTTGATTCAAAATATAGAAGGCAAGAGGGTGGCTGTTTTTCAACATATAAACCACACAACATCCAGGGAAGTAGCCTTGCCATCAGTAAAATCTAGAAGATTTTTTAAAAGATCTCTGATCCCACAGCAAATGTAAGAGTATGCTCCAGACTGTTTCCCTGAGATGAGAAGGGAAAGCAATTGCTGACTAAGTTGCTTAAGGATCTAAGTATTTTCTGCTGGGAAATATTTATCTGTTTGGTAGAGCTGCAAGTTCTAGGGAGCGCTCTCATTAGAAAACAGCTGATGATTCCAGGAAAACTTGGAAGAATCACCATGGTGATGGGGAGTGACCCATTTAGAGTGTAAGGCCTATTGTGGGTTGAACTTCAAAAGATGCCTGTATAAAAGCTCCTCTTTCATTTTTTTGTTGGACAGACGATATGAAATAAGGTAACATTATTATTATTATCTCCATCTCTCTTGCAGTCTGATGTGCTAGGGAGATGCCTTCAGCATCTAGTACTGACTTGGTTATACCTTGACAGCCCTGTGAGTTGAGCAGACCACTTAACCTCTCCAGCCTTTGAGGGTTGACCTAAAGAGCCTCTAAAATCCCTTTAGTTTGTGGATTTAATTCTATGCATATTTATAATTGCTTCAGCTTCTTTTTGTTTGCCACTTACTTTCTCTGGAACTTGGCTATTAAGCAAATTCGCTTAATCAGATACAGTGGAAAATGAAGAAATAAGCCGAAAGGTGAGGAATGGACAAGCATGACACCAAAGCTAAAGCTCCTTCACCTTATTGCTTTCCTGGGACCTCAGGTGCACAGAGTTGATCTGACCATACTCAAGGGTCAACTCGTCTTTGATGGTTAGTCTGGACAGCGTTAGTGTTTCGATTGTTAGTCTGGACAAGGCCCTTCTCTGTTTAATCTCACTCTATTTTCTTCTCCTTCATCTCATATCCCATTTCTAGCACTGGGTTTGGTGGTATAGACAGACTATTGTATTAATATGTAATTCTAATGGCCATGCTATGGGATGGACAATGGTGTTATCCCCATCTTACATGTGGGGACACCAAGGATTCTGGAGTTTAAGGGGCAGGGAAGAATTTCAGCCCAGCTAGACAGATCCAGAATCTACACCCCTAAACACTACATCATTTAATCAAGAAAACTTGTTTAAAATACAACTTGTCTCTAAGTTATTTTGAACTGCATGTGGGAAACTCCCCCTCCCATTCTTCAAAGAAAATGTTAACAGATCTGTTTTGAGGCACTTTGCTTGTCTTCATTCATCTTTTGCAGAACTTGGTCACCAACTCAGGTCACTGTCTCTTTGGATTTCCTTTTCCTCCATTCCATTTCTTGAGAAACTTGGAGTTATAATTGTCAGCTTGGCCCTTAACTCTATTGCTTGCTGGGGACATAACTGAAATGCTAAATGATAGCATTTCTTCTCCATAAACAGAATACCTTTCCTCTCACATTGTATTCCTCATGCATCTCACTTGTAAGAAGATGATTGTTGACATACAGAATAGCTCTTGAACTCACATTTCTGCCCTGAATGAACAGTGTGCTGCTGCTGCTGCTACTAAGTCGCTTCAGTCATGTCCGACTCCGTGCGACCCCATAGACGGCAGCCCACCAGGCTTCCCCGTCCCTGGGATTCTCCAGGCAAGAACACTGGAATGGGTTGCCATTTCCTTCTCCAATGCATGAAAGTGAAAAGTGAAAGTGAAGTCGCTCAGTCGTGTCCAACTCTTTTCGACCCCATGGACTGCAGCTCACCAGGCTCCTCCGTCCATGGGATTTTCCAGGCAAGAGTACTGGAGTAGGGTGCCATTGCCTTCTCCAGAATGAACAGTCTAGGGATTTATAATAAAATGGAGTATATGTCACCTTGAAGATAAATCCATCCCAAATTGATGGTTAGCTAATGTGATGGCCACTTGACATTCCTGGCATTCTTAACACAACTCTGATAGGTGATGGGCCTAGAGAGATTATTGGCATTGGCTGTATTTTGTTTGTGAGCCCTGGTGAGAGGGAAGGACATTCCTGGAAGAGTTGCAGGGGAGGAAGAGGGTAAGGGCTTGGTTGATTAAGAAGATTCTTTCCACATTTGTCTGAAGATGGCAGGATGGAGGGTTCAGATCATAATTGAGAGGGGAGAAACTACAAATATTGATGATGGTGATGATGATGATGAACTACGGATCCAAGGTTTAAGGTGAAGATAGAATGAGAGAATGACTTTTGAACAAGGTGACTGAGAACGTCTACAGTGGGACTATGTGAAGGTGTCCAGGTCTGGCTGAGTGGTTCAGGATTTTACTTCTGTGTGGAGACAGAGTACCCTGGGGTGGTCCTCCTGACTGGTGCCAAGCATCCATGAATCCAGGCCAGGGCCACACCCTGTCTTTAGAGTCCTCTCTTTTCTTTTTCCTAGTTTTAAGGCCATGCTATTACATAATTTGGACATAACAGCCAGAGATAACTTTCTGCTTGAAACAATTATATTTTTTATTGGATAGGTTTGACTAAGTAAAAGACTTCTTTCTTCAAGTCAGCGTTTTATTCTGTTAATTGTAGAAAGTCTTTGCAGAGACATTTTTGCAAATGATAGAATCTAACACTTCCCCTAAGAGAGTGATCCCTAAGAATTCCCAGACCTTTCAAGGAAATCGTGCACCCCTAGCATTAAATTCATTAGAGTCCCATCAGAGCATTCTAATGCAATTTTTATGAAGTGTCTTTTATTTTGTACTTGGTTCTTCTGTAACAAATGAGTCATTGATTTTCAAAAAATTTTAAATGTATCCAGAACCTTTTTTTTTGGTTTTTGTTTTGAACAGCCACTTGGACGCCAAAACCAGTAACCCTGTCCTGTCTCCCTGCTGCTTTGCTGTAAAGAGAGCTTTCCTCTAAATGGATCACCATGGTTCTGCTGACAAGGAACCAGCCAAATTGTTGACTAGGTGAAAGAAACGCCTCACAAGTCTTTGTAAAATGTGGCCCAGCAATTATTTTTTAACACTTGTGTGCTCTGTTCCAGGAAGGCCTGAAAACAACAATTTAAAAAAGAATTTTAGGGCTAATCTCAGGTCTCTTTGTGATTTACAAGGTATTCTAATCTCGGGTTTGTTTGGAAGCCTCTCCACGTGAGTTTAAATAGGGAAGCTGACTGGAACCTCACCATGAAGCTGTGGTTGGGTACAATAAACCGCGGAGGACTTAGTCAAAGACAGATTCACTTGATGCCAAATTCTTTTCTCTCATCCAAGAGTGGCCAACGAGACCAAGGGTGGGAGTGGGAATTCACCAGGGTTTTTCAACAAAGCATTCCAATAAATTAAAAAACAAACAACCTTTGTTAGAATGAAAAAAAAAAAAGTGTTTGTAATGCTGGCTTGTTAGAGCGCCCTCATGTGTCTCAGTGTGGTAATATCACTTTGGGGCTTTCAAGGTTCCAAAAAATGCTCTTCTGAGTCACTCCAACACTGTTGAATGACGTTCTCTTCCTTCCCATTGGTTTCCAGGGCCACAGAGGAAGCTCCTTCTTCTTTAGGTGTTGTTGGAACTTCCAGTGTGATGATTATTTTTTATCAGAGGCTGTAAGCATAAACTACCTCATTTTTCAGGGTCTAACATGCATATAGCATGTTCAGTCAGTACTTACTCCTGGCTTCCCAGGTGGCGCTAGTGATAAAGAGCCCACCTGCAATGCAAGAGACAATGGGACTCGGGTTCAATCCCTGCGTCAGGAGGATCCCCTAGAGGGCCTGGCAACCCACTCCACTATTCTTGCCTGGGAAATCTTATGGACAGAGGAGCCTGGTGGGCTACAGTCCATAGGGTCACAAAAAGTCAGACACAACTGAAGCAATTTAGCACACACCTGACTGTGTTAGTCTAAACTAAGAACTGGCATTGGTGGTATGACACTGAGCTTAGCTTCCAGAACTCATCAAACCATACACTCAAAAAAGGTGAACTTTACTGCATAAATTAAATTATGCCTCAATATAATATAAACTATACCTCAATAAGCCTCACATAAAAATTTTTCAATTCCTAAAAGAATCACCATGGACTTCTTCCAATCTACAAATCCTCAACCCTTCTGGGTTAACAAACTCTTGGCTTCCTTTTCTTTGCCCATCTGTAAAAGACACCAGGATGAACTCTTATGAGTCTGCAAGTTCCAATCCATTTCAAAGCCCCAGTGGGGCCAGACTGCATTCCAAGCAGTCCGCTCCCTGACTCTGCCATTGTGCCTGAGAAGGAGTGTGCCGTGACACAGAGCCTCCCTGGCATTTAGATATTGAAAAGGAAAACTTCAAAGTTCCAGGCCGGTGCTAACTCTGTTACCAACAAGTGGGAACCCATTGAGGGGAAAGGAGACCTAGGCCCTGCAGGCAAATTCAAACTGTCATTTTGCTGGCTTCGCTCCTTGGCAGATAACAGCCAGAAGCCGTGCCTTGTGCAGACCATCCATTAGTCACAAGACTAGAATGTTCCACCCCAGGCAGCGCCGAACATCTGATTCTAAAGCAAACAGCTTTGATTCAATGACTCCCAAATGTTCTACCCACCCTTATCCCCAACAATGGTGATCCACAAATGTTAATCCAGGCCACTGTTCTTAAACTTTTCTTGGCTCAATTATCCCCTACCTTGCTAAGACCTAATTCTTGTATGTTCTCATCATACCCACACATTAAAGTAACTATGTGAGGTGATGGATGTGTTAATTAGTTCAATTATAGTAATCATTTCACAGTGTATACATTTACATTAAGTCATCACGATGTATACTTTTAAAAAATCACATTGTACAACCTAAATTTATCCAGTTTTTTACTTGTCAATTACACTTCAATGAAGCTCAAAAAAAAAGAGGTAATAATCGACTAAGGAGGATATTTTCTAAATAACAGTTCCCGGGCTTCCCTTGTGGCTCAGCTGGTAAAGAATCCGCCTGCAATTAGGGAGACCTCCATTGGATCCCTGGGTTGGGAAGATCCCCTGGAGAAGGGAAAGGCTACCCACTCCAGTATTCTGGCCTGGAGAATTCCATGGACTATACAGTCTATAGGGTCGCAAAGAGTCAGACGCGACTGAATGAAAAAAAAAACAAAAAACAGTTCCCAGCACCTACCCATACCTGAGGTTCCAGTGCAGTAGGTCTCAGAGTAGTCCCTGGAAAATGCATTTTAAAAATTGAATATAAGTTTCAGGTGTGCAACACAGTGATTCAATAGTTTTATAGCTTATACTCCATTTAAAGTTATTATGAAATAATGGCTATATTTCCCTGTACTGTACAATATATCCTTGCTGCTTATTTATTTTATACAAAGTAGTTTTTATCTCTTAACCCCCTACACAGAGAAGGCAATGGCAACCCACTCTAGTACTCTTGCTTGGAGAATCCCATGGACGGAAGGGCCTGGTGGGCTACAGTCCATGGGCTCGCGAAGAATCAGATATGACTGAGCGACTTCACTTTCACTTTTCACTTTCACGCACTGGAGAAGGAAACGGCAACCCACTCCAGTGTTCTTGCCTGGAGAATCCCAGGAACGGGGGAGCCTGGTGGGCTGCCGTCTATGGGATTGCACAGAGTCAGACACGACTGACGCAGCTTAGTAGCAGCAGCAGCAACCCCCTACCCTGGTCCTCTTCCCACTGGTAAAAACTAGTTTGTTCTCCATATCTGTGAGTCTGTTTCTGTTTTGTTATATTCATTCATTTGTTTTATTTTTTAGATTCCACATGTAAGTGATAGCTCAGAGTATTTGTCTTTTTCTGTGTAATTTATTTCACTAAGCATAATACCCTTTAGGTCCATCCATGTTGTTGCAAATGGTAGAATTTCATTCTTTTTTTATGGCTCAGTAATATTCCAGTATGTGTGTGTTTGTGTGTGTGTTTCACATTTTCTTTATTTATTCATCTGTCTATGGACACTTGGGTTGCTCTCTTATCTTAGATGAACACTGAGGTGTACTCATCTTCTCAAATTAGTGTTTTTGTTTTCTTCAGAGATACACCCAGGAGCAAAATTGATGAATCATATGGTATTCCATTTTTAGTTTTTTGAAGAACCTCCTTATTGTTTTCCATAGTGACTGCCCCGATTTACATTCCCACCAACAGCATACTAGGTTTCCCTTTACTCCACATGCTCAAAAACTGCATTTTAAAAAAGTACCTCGGATGATTCAAATGTAAGAAGTCTAAGAACCATACGTTAAGAAATGATGATCTAAAGCCTAGAAAACTTTTATTTTTAGGCTTTTGCTTTTACTTAAGAAAGTTTAACATTTTACTTTGAAAATATTTGATCTACAAAGTGGTTGAATAGCACTGTGATTAAGAATGGGGCTCTGGAGCAGGGTTCCTGAGTTCAAAGCCCACCTCTACCTATTTTTATCCATGAGGTCTCAGACAACTTACTTAATCTCTCCACATCATGTGTGTAAGAGGGGGAAAGATCAAATAAGCTAACACTTAGAAGGCACTCAGAACAGTGCCAGTAAGCATTAGATAAACATCAAGTATCATTCTGTCCAAATCAATAAAGACTGAGGGGAATATTGCAAACTGTGAACAAAGAGAGTTACTTCAAAGAGCTTTTCATTTCAAGCTTGGACATCTCCAAATATTTTAAATGGTAGAGAAACTATAACCGCCTTATGCTTGCCAACTTTCCAGCATTCCTGATTTCTTTACTCTGTTTTCAATATTAAACACGTAAGCTGGAAAAAGAAAAAGCTAATATTAGCAGTACCTTTCTTTGACTGATTAAGAAGCTTAAGACAGCTAATATATTAGCTTGTTCATATTTACCAGTTATACATAATTTTGGTGATTCATTTTTTTAGAAATAATTTTATTCATGTATTTATTTATGGCTGTGCTGGGTCTTCACTACTGCACAAGCTTTTCCCTACTTGTGGTGAGTGAGGGCTAGCTACTCTCTAGTTATGGCGCATGGGCTTCTCATTGCAGTGGTTTCTCATCTTGTGGACCACGGACTCTAGAGTGTGGGCTTACTAGTTGTAGCTCTAGAGTCTAGAGCACCGGCTCAGTCGTGTGGTGCAGGGACTTAGTTGCTCTGTGGCGTGTGGGATCTTCCTAGACCAAGGATCGAACCCATGTCTCCTGGGTAAGCAGATTCTCTACGACTGAACCACCAGGGAAGCCCCCTTTGGTGATTCTTAAACATAGATGCAAATCAGAATCACGTGTAGAGCTCTTGAAAACTACAAATTTTGACTCAGTAGAGATTGAGGGGCTAGGGAATCTGAATTTCTAAAAGCTTCTCTCTGTAGTTTGGCTATACATTCCAGATTACTCTTACAGGTGATGGCTGGGATAATCTACCTTGTTTTATGTCTTAAGAAACAGACCAAAGTTAAATACTTTGCCAAGGTTACTCAGCAAATTATTTGCAGAGGTAGGAATTGGATTTTGGTCAGTAATTTTAAGGTCAATATTCTCTCCACTACAGTTCATACTGTAGAGGCTATTTGCACAGAGAGGAATAGACATAGTAAATTTTCATTTGCTTATGAAATGATACTCTCTGATCTGGACTTCATTATTGTTTTGATGTGGACCATTTTTTAAAGTCTTTATTGAATTTGTTACAATATTGCTTCAGTTTTCTTTTTTGGTGTTTTGGCCATAAGGCATGTGGGTTCTTAGGTCTCTGACCAGGGATTAAACTCCTATTCTTTGCATTGCGAGGTGAAGTCTTAACCCCTGGACCACCAGGGAAGACCCTGATCTTTAAATTAGAACTGATGATCTAGGATTCTGAATTCCTATTAGATTGTACCTTTTACATTCTTACCTGTGTGTCCCCATTTACTGATTATCCCCATTACATCCCTGGACATGTAAAAGAGAGCTGGCTCCCACGGAGACTGGGTCAAATCCCTATGGGAAATATGATCATGAACTTGAGGATTCTTTCTTCTTCTCCACTCTAAGAGCTTAAGAAACTCCAAGAACCACAGCTTCGTCATGGACTAATCCAAGATAAATGGCATGTAAAATGAGGAAATGAGGAGCCTCTAAGATCATGATCCTAAAACTGTTATCCTGTTAACAAGTCCCTGGGACATGAATCAGGAGAATATCTGAAAGGTGATTCTAGTGGCTAAAGGCAGTGGCATTTTGGTGACCTCAACTCTGGGATGAGGTTTTTATGGGCTGGCTTTTCATCTTGGGACATATATGTGACCTATAAAGTTGCTCAGAAACCATTTTCTTCCATGTATTATCAGAGAAGAAAATCTGTCAAATTAAAATCTGCCATGGGAAAGGGGTAACCACCAGTCAAATGAAATCATTCTGCTGAGCTTGAGCCAGGGAATCAAACTGGGGCAGTATCATTTCACTTACAAAATGGCCCTGCAGGCTGGACTCCCTGCATGCAGACCTTCACACATCACCAACCCCTTGTAAATAAAACAGATCTTTATTAGTTACTTCTTGGCATCCACCGGCTGCTTTCCTTTTAGATTCTCTGTTGCCCAAATTTCAATGTCCTGCCTTTGCATTTTGCTCCTGATCTTGTTGAAATACTGTTTCTTTCTTTCTTTCTTTCTTTTTTTTAATGAAAAGATCCCTTTTAATCAGATAGCTCTTGCTGGCATGAGCTGTCAGAGGTATTCATTTCAGTGGACTCTGGCCGTATGCTGTATTACCGTGGCAACAAGATTTAGAGGCACAATCCTGGCCTTGAACTTGTCAGAGTCTCCAACGATGTGAACTCAGCACATATTACTCTCCAGCATATTAAGTTGTCATGCCAACCACTAACATAAAATCCATCTCTCTCTTGTAGGGTTTTAATTCAATAACTTTTCAAATTGGTTCCTTCTGTAATTCAATTTGGCCTGAAATGTAATATATGAGTGTGTGTGTGTGTGTGTGTGTGTGTGTGTGTGTGCAGGGGGGTACTTGTGTATTTAACCAGTCACTAATGGTCTTCCACTAAATGACTGGAGATTGGAAAAGCAATTTAGGTCAAAAGTTCATCAAAAAGCAAAGAAAAACCAGTGCTGGCTCTAACATAAGGAGACTACAGTTTTGGAAATTTGACAAAGAGGTAACTAAACAAAATCTCAAGAGCTGACTTCTGCCCTTAGTACGTAAGGGACTCCATCTGCACAGCTGCACAGAACATTCAATAGCCAGAGTAGCTGCACCCTATATGTGTTCAGAGCTCTTCCGATAAGTTTTGAGTACGAACCAACTTCAGTTTCTTAAAAGTACTCCTATTTTCATACTTACATTTTATTTTCCTCTAAGCCAGAAAGCTTTGTAGGAAGCTGTCCCCTTAGAAAGTCTTGTTAGGCGGACAACTATTTTTATCATCCCAACCTCACAGAATAAGGAGCGGAAAAACAGAATTTAAGCAGTGTGTCCACAGCCCCCTGGCTTGTAAGTGTCAGGACTGAGGCTCAAAACTGGCATTGTGGTTTGAGTCTCAGCTTTGTGTACTGCTTCATTGCATTCTGGCTGATTGAGCCCCTTTGCAAGATCTTATGTAAGAAGCATCGATTATCTAAACTCACAAACTCCTTGAAGGCAGAACAAATCTAACACTTCTATGTCTTTCTTAGTTTCTAGCTGGGTGCCTTTGGGCTTCCCTGGTGGCTCAGATGGTAAAGAATCTGCCTGCAATGTGGGAGACCTGGATTCGATCCTTGGGTAGGGAAGATCCCTTGGAGGAGAGCATGGCAACTCTCTCCAGTATTCTTTCCTGGAAAATCCCCATGGACAGGGGAGCCTGGTGGGCTATAATCTATGAGGTCATAAAGAGTCAGACACGACTGAGTGACTAAGCACACACAGTACATAATAGTTACTCAGAAATATGGTTAGCTTGGTAAAGATTGATCTATTAATAGGAGAATCCTATAACAGAATATAAAATTCAAGGTCACTTTGAAAACAATTTTAAGTTGTAACAATAGGGACTATCATCACCCCCAACCCATAGGCATTCTACAGACCAAACTCATTGAGAACAGAAGTTGTATTTCATGGTGTGTTGGTGTGTTTAAACATGATGTTCAGTTCAGTTCAGTCGCTTAGTCGTGTCCGACTCTTTGCGACCCCATGGACCGCAGCACACCAGGCCTTCCTGTCCATCATCAACTCCTGGAGTCCACCCAAACCCATGTCCATTGAGTCGGTGATGCCATCCAACCATCTCATCCTCTGTAGTCCCCTTCTCCTCCTGCCCTCAATCTTTCCCAGCATCAGAGTCTTTTCAAATGAGTCAGCTGTTTGCATCAGGTGGCCAAAGTATCGAAGTTTCAGCTTCAACATCAGTCCTTCCAATGAACACTCAGGACTGAACTCCTTTAGGATGGACTGGTTGGATCTCCTTGCAGTCCAAGGGACTCTCAAGAGTCTTCTCCAACACCACAGTTCAAAAGCATCAATTCTGCGCTCAGCTTTCTTTATAGTACAACTCTCACATCCATACGTGACTACTGGAAAAACACGGTGTGTTTAACATTAAATATGGTGTGTTTCTTGGCCCCACCAGACACTTTCTACCTTTTCCTCCTGTGTTCTCTGCCCAGAGCATGTGACTTTTTTAAAAAAATGTTTTTAAAATTGAGGTATAGTTCATTTACAATGATGTGTTAGTTTCAAGTATACAGCAAAGTAATTCAGTTATATGTACACATATATATACACATATGTATATGTATATATATTCTTTTCAGATTCTTTTCCATTATAGGTCATTACAGGATATTTAGTATAGTTCCTTGTGCTATACAGTAGGTCCTTGTTGTTTACTTATTTTATATATAGCAGTGTGTACATGTCAGTCCCAAACTCCCTAACTATCCCTTCCCTCCACCCTTCCCTGCTGGTAACAATAAGTTTGTTTTCTAAGTCTGTGAGTCTGAGTTTGTTTTGTAAAGAAGTTCATTTATATCATTCTTTTTAGATTCCATGTATAAGTGATACATGATATCCGCCTTTCTCTGTCTGATTTACTTCACTTAACATGATAATCTCTAGGTTTATCCTTGTTGCTGCAAATGGCATTATTTCATTCTTTTTATGGCTCAGCAGGTCAGGAAGAAACAGAACTGGACATGGAACAACAGACTGGTTCCAAATAGGAAAAGGAGTACGTCAAGGCTGTATATTGTCACCCTGCTTATTTAACTTCTATGCAGAGTACATTATGAGAAACGCTAGGCTGGAAGAAACACAAGCTGGAATCAAGATTGCCGGGAGAAATATCAATAACCTCAGATATGCAGATGACACCACCCTTATGGCAGAAAGTGAAGAGGAACTCAAAAGCCTCTTGATGAAAATGAAAGAGGAGAGTGAAAAAGTTGGCTTAGAGCTCAACATTCAGAAAACTAAGATCATGGCATCTGGTCCCATCACTTCATGGGAAATAGATGGGGAAACAGTGGAAACAGTGTCAGACTTTATTTTTGGGGGCTCCAAAATCACTGCAGATGGTGATTGCAGCCATGAAATTAAAAGACGCTTACTCCTTAGAAGGAAAGTTATGAACAACCTAGATAGCATATTCAAAAGTAGAGACATTACTTTGCCAACAAAGGTTCGTCTAGTCAAGGCTATGGTTTTTCCTGTGGTCATGTATGGATGTGAGAGTTGGACTGTGAAGAAGGCTGAGCGCCGAAGAATTGATGCTTTTGAATTGTGGTGTTGGAGAAGGCTCTTGAGAGTCCCATGGACTGCAAGGAGATCCAACCAGTCCATCCTAAAGGAGATCAGCCCTGGGATTTCTTTGGAAGGAATGATGCTAAAGCTGAAACCCCAGTACTTTGGCCACCTCATGCGAAGAGTTGACTCATTGGAAAAGACTCTGATGCTGGCAGGGATTGGGGGCAGGAGGAGAAGGGGACGACAGAGGATAAGATGGCTGGATGGCATCACTGACTCGAGGGACGTGAGTCTGAGTGAACTCTGGGAGTTGGTGACGGACAGGGAGGCCTGCTGCTGCTGCTAAATCTCCTCAGTTGTGTCCAACTCTGTGCGACCCCATAGACGGCAGCCCACCAGGCTCCCCCGTCCCTGGGATTCTCCAGGCAAGAACACTGGAGTGGGTTGCCATTTCCTTCTCCAATGCATGAAAGTGAGAAGTGAAAGTGAAGTCGCTCAGTAGTTTCCGACTCTTAGCGACCCCATGGACTGCAGCCTACCAGGCTCCTCCATCCATGGGATTTTCCAGGCAAGAGTACTGGAGTGGGGTGCCATCTCGGCATGCTGCAATTCATGGGGTCGCAAAGAGTCGGACACGACTGAGCGACTCAACTGAACTGAATATTCCATGAATAAATATACCTCATCTTCTTTAGCCGTTCATCTGTCAATGAACACTTAGGTTGCTTCCATGTCTTGGGTATTGCAAATAGTGTTTCAGTGAACATCTGGGTGTGTGAGTCTTTTCAAATGACAGTTTTCTCCAGATGTATGCCCAGGAGTGGGATTGCAGGATCAGATGGTAACTATATTTTAATTTCTTTAAGGAACCTCCATATTGTTCTGCATAGTGGCAGCACCAATTTACACTCCCACTAAGAGTGCAGGAGGGTTCCTTTTTCTCCACACCCTCCCCAGCATTTATTTGCAGACTTTTTCATGATCTCCATACTGACTTGTGTGAGGTGATAGCTAATTGCAGTGTGGATTTGCATTTCTCTCTGATAATTAGCAATATTGAGCATCTTTTCTTGTGTCTGCTGGCCATCTGTATGTCTTCTTTGGAGAAATATCTATTTAAGTCTTCCGACTGAGATTTTATTAATAGACCTTCCAATAAATACATCATTTGTCTCTTGACAAGATCCTGGCTCTTCATTCTGTCATTTGGTCCAGTGCTTCTCACATGGGAATCACTCACAGATCTTGTTAAAAGGCAGATTCTTATTCAGAGAACTGGGGTGGACCTTGAAATTCTGCATCTCTAACAAGTCCTTGAGTAAATGGATCTTCCAGAGGCCACACTTTCAGTAGCAGAAATCTAGTAATTGGTTATTGTTGTCCTTTGATAGGTATTTTAAGCTGAATAAAAGAATGATTAGATGAACAAGTTGGGTGCAATGCTGCATCTGTTGACACTGGTGGAGGAAGCCATGCCCTCGTCACACCTATCTTCTAATCACTTACCTCTGAGGTCCCTGTGTGGTTACAGCAGACCCACCTGGTCACATCTGGAAGCTCACAGCTGGCTGGACATCCTTATCTTTGTCCTCATTGCCAGAGCCATCCTGTTGATTCTCATCATCTCTGGTTAATACTGTTTATAAAAAATAGCAACTGCCACAACCAACCTCCAAGAAATTGAATTCACACACATGAATACTTTTTTCTTCACAGACAAAAGTAAAAACACATACTTTCTACATCAGCACTGATCCCCTCAAGGGACAATTCTTGCTGAGTGAGAGATGCTGAAGAAGTTAATGGTTTGCCGAACAGTAATTCTTGTTTGCTCAGATCATGTACAGTCTTGAACAAACAGGTTCTATGCACAAAGGTAAGGTCATGCTCTAAGAGATTATTCAAAACAAGGCACAGCTCAAGGCAAAATACACCTAACTGTCCATAAACAAATCAAACTGTCAGGAGATCTGAGGTCCTTTTTATATGTAGCTTAACAACAGACACTTTTTGAGCACCTACTAAGTGCCAGACACTTTGCTGGCCATGATTATGTACACAGTAAAATCTCACTACGTTCAAACTTGAATAAATTGGATACTGTAATAATTTGGGCAGATGCTAACCTGCATTTGATTATTTTACTAACTATGTGAAAGGATTTACTTTGTCAATAATAGGTCAATAAGTTTGCAAAAATGCTACTGAAGAGAATAAATGATTTCCAAGACTTTTTAATCAAGTCTTGTTTGTTTTTTTTTGATGTTGAACTGTTTATTTTTTGGGGATTTTAACCTCTCATCTACCATATCATTAGCAAATATTTTCTCTCATTCAGTAGGTTGTCTTTTTGTTTTGTCAATGATTTCCTTTGCTGTGCAAAAGCTTTTAAGTCTGATTAGGCCACATTTGTTTATTTTTACTTTTATTTCCTTTGCTTTAGAAGACAAATCCGAAAAAGTATTGCTACGATTTGTGTCAAAGAGCATTCAGCCTATGTTTTCTTCTAGGAGCTCCATGGTTTTCAGACTTACATTTAGGTCTTTAATCCACTTTGAGTTTATTTTTGGGTATAGTGTGAGAAATTGTTCTCACTTCATTCTTTTACAAATAGCTATCCACTTTTCCTAGCACCACTTATTGAACTTCTCAAGTGTTTTAGAAAACCACATTTAGGTATTGACCATGGAGTCACTAGTTGATTAATTATGTTGATTGTTGTGCCAATTAAAAACATTCTTATAAATGCCATGTGATATTCTAGATTATATCTTGGGATAGAAAAACTGTGAAATCTGAATAAAGTGTCTAGTTTAATAGTAATAGATCAGTTCAGTTCAGTTCAGTTGCTCGGTCGTGTCCGGCTCTTTGCAACCCCATGAACCGCAGCATCCCAGGCCTCCCTGTCCATCACCAACTCCCAAAGTCCACCCAAACCCATGTCCATTGAGTCAGTGATGCCATCCAACCATCTCATCCTCTGTCGTCCCCTTCTCCTCCTGCCCTCAATCTTTCCCAGCATCAGGGTCTTTTCTAGTGAGTCAGCTCTTCGCATCAAGTGGCCAAAGTACTGGAGTTTCAGCTTCAACATCAGTCCTTCCAATAAACACCCAGGACTGAACTCCTTTAGGATGGACTGGTTGGATCTCCTTGCAGTCCAAGGGACTCTCAAGAGTCTTCTCCAATGCTACAGTTCAAAAGCGTCAATTCGTCTGTGCTCAGCTTTCTTTATAGTCCAACTCTCACATCCAATATGCTAACAGTAATAGTAAATAGTAATGTGCCAATGTTGGCACACATACAACATTAAAATGTTAACACAGAAAAATCTGGATGAAGTGTGCTTTAGAATTCTCTAGACTATCTTTGTAACTTTTCTATAAATATAAAATTATTACAGGATTTTAAAGTTCATTTAAAGAAATATTGTACATTCGTGAAGTCTGATTCCCCAAGAATTCCTAGTAGCAACAAGAGAAACTGTTTATTGAACCCATATAACCGTTGGCATATTGCAAAGTGCCCCTCTTATGTTTTCACAAAATGCTGTGAAGTAGGTATGGTCGGTTATCTTAATTTTCTAGAAACTTGTCCAAAGACACACAAAGTGTGTGTGTCAAAAATGGATGGAGTCAGACCCGACGGTCACCTGCTTGCTTCTTGGTACCTGCTCCGCCTGGCACTGAGGGGAGTGCGGGCCGGGGCGGCCCCCAAGAAAGGCAGGCGGAGGGGAGCAGGTCTGCGAGCGGAAGTGTTGCAGCGGCACACGTGCAGCAACAGTCGGGAGGAGCAGGAGACAGCAAGGATAGGCCCAGGAGCAATGGCGTCCAAAGAGGAACAAGCAGTAAAACATCGAAACATGGAAGATGCCAACCAGAAGAATGAAAAAGAAAGATGGAAAGGATCAAGATGCTAATAAAAGAGAACCTATGGCCCTCCTTTCGGGTGCTAGTGAATATTATGTACCTAGAGGAAATCCTAGGCGGTTCCGTGTTAGGCAGCCCATCCTGCATTATAGATGGGACGTGTCTCAGAGACTTGGCGAGCCACAGGCAAGGATGAGAGAAGAGAATATGGAAAGGATTGGGGAGGAGGTGAGGCAGCTGATGGAAAAGCTGAGGGAAAAGCAGTTGAGTCATAGTCTGCGGGCAGTTAGCACTGACCCCGCTTACCATGAGCATCTTGATGACTTTTGCCTTATGCCTTGAATCCTGATGTTTTCCCTCAAGTTAGGAGACTCTTACTTCCTAAACTTAGATGTTCTTGACTTACCTTTGTTGTAAAGGTTTTGGTGTTAAGCTTGTTTCTTGCCCATTTCCTATTACCAGCTTCTAATTGAATGTTGTGTTTTTGACCCAATCTGTAAGTTTCTATCAGCAGGAAGGTTTTAACTGTTGCATGGAGAAATGTTCATTATATATTGTGAAGTTAATAAAACAGTTTAAAAAAGCAAAAAAAAAAAAAAATGGATGGAGTCGGCATGTAACAAGTTCTGTCTTCTGTCTAATCCTGAAGCCTAGGCTCTCAGCAGCTCCACCACTCCACCTTTTTGCCTGTCTTAGTTTGAATTTCTCTGTGTAAAGGAAAGCTATCACTTATTCACATGGACACTTATCTTTTATTTGAGTTGGTGAAACGAACCCAATTACTTGCACTGCACTTTTAAGCAAACCAGAGTATCATTTTGAAAGTAACCAAATTTAACACACAGTAAAGTTGTCCACCTTTCTGCTTTGTTAAACTGGGCTCTGATTTTCCCAGAGGAGGGACTGGGAGAAGAGGCTGAGTGAGGCATCTATCTCAAGGAGCTTGGGATGCTCACAGATCCAAGCAATAGGCCCTTTCTCCTTGGTTCCTCTCTTCTTTGCCCATCATGTGCTCACCTTGAGATGCTGGGCCGGATGCCCAGAGTTCTTCTCACACTTTTCAGTCAGGCTTTGAACATAGATGGTTTACTCAGAAATGGAAAAAGTTAGCCTGCTACAGTATGACACATGGTCCTGGGTCAAGAATGCCAGCTCTGTATGCAGAGGGAAGAACTGGCTTGCTTAACACAGCTATTGGAGAAGCCATAGAATTGTCTTTATCCCCAGGTATCACTCCCACTGCTCCAGCAAGATGCCTGTGATCAATTAATTCATGTTAAATGCAGCACGCTGTCACGGCACACATTCTTCTCACAGCATCTCACTATTTTGCTCAGGTACATCCCTTGACACATTTCATGGGTCTGTGCACCCCGCTGGAGTTTGGCCCAATTTCATCCATCACTCATTCATTTATGAAGAAACGAAAATTATTACACAGCAGAGTTCCCACCCTTTCCCCTATCTTGACAGCCACAGAGGATTGTGTAATTGTGAATCATTGAGAAGGATGCTGTCATTGCCAGATGAATGGTTCTTTGGTCTTTCTAGATACAGAATCAGAAAGAAAGGGGAAGAGTAGGAAGAGGCATATTAACCAGCAAGAAAAGGTTTTTGAAGAAGACTGCAGAGTGGGGCAGTTTTAGTGAACGAAACACAGTAACAGTCTTTAAGCCCCTTAAGAAAGAACTGGGGCTTAAAGAAATACCATCTACACTATTTTTCCATTCTTGGTGTTTAGAAAAATACAAATTAAGGACCAGTCTTAAATGGATTAAAGTCTTGGGTATAAGCTGAAACCATAAAACTCTTAGAAGAAAACATAGGTGGTAAGCTACTTGATATTGATTTTGGCAATTTTTTGTTTTTTGACACCAAAAGAAAAAGCAAAAATAAACAAGTGGAGCTACTTTAAATTAAAAAAGCTTCTGCACAATAAAGGAAACCATCAACAAAATGAAAAGACAACTTATAAAATGGGAGAAAAACATTTGCAAAGAATATATCTGATAAGGGGTTAGTATACAGAATATATAAAGTACTTATATACCTCACTAGCAAAAAAAAAAAAAAAAGCCTACCTTAAAAATGGGCTGAGGAGCTAGATATTTTTCTGAAGATGCACAAATGTCCAACAAGTACATGAAAAGTTGCTCAACATCACAAATCATCAGGGAAATGCAAATCAAAACCACAAGGAGCTATTGCTTCACATCTGTCAGAATGGCTGTCCTCAAAGGGAAGGGACAACAAATGTTGGTGAGAATGTGGAGATAAGGGAACCCTTGTGCACTGTTGATGGAAGGTAAGTGGGTACAGCCACTGTGGAAAACCGTATGGAAGTTCCTCAAAAAATTAAAAACAGAAGTATCATTTGACCCAGTAATTTGACTTCTGGGTATATATCTGACAGAAAAGAAATCACTATCTAGAAAAGATATCTGCACCCCCATGTTCATTGCAGAATTATTTACAGTAGCCAAGACAGAGAAACAACCTGTGTTCATCAGCTGATGAACAAATAAGAAAATGTGAGATATATAAATATGTAATATATATATCACACACATAGAAATTTATATATGTATGTACTATATAAAACATATATGTAATGTTACTATATACACATTATTTGGTCATAAAAAAGAAGGAAATTCTGTCATCCGTGAACAACATGGATGGACACTTAGGGCATTATTCTCAGTGAGATAAATCAAAGAAAGAAAGACAAAATACTATAATTCCACTTACATGTAGAATATAAAGAAAACTAAACTCAGAAAAAAATAGAACAGATTGGTGGTTACCAGAGGCAGGGAGGGCTGGTGGGGGAGATGAATGAATGTGGTCAAAAAGTACAAATCTCCAATTATAAGGTAAACAAGCTCTGGGAATGTAATGTACAGCGTGGCGATTGCAGTTAACAATATTGTATTAGATACTTGCAAATTGCTAAGAGAGTAGATCTTAAAAATTCTCATCACAAGAAAAAGAACTATAACTATGCTAGGTGATGGGTGTTAACTACGTTTATTGTGGTGATCATTTCATAATATGTGAAAGTGAAAGTTGCTCAGTCTTGTCCGACTCTGTGACCCCATGGACTATACAGTCCATGGAATTCTCCAGGCCAGAATACTGGAGTGGGTAGCCTTTCCCTTCTCTAGAGGATCTTCCCAACCCAGGAATCGACCTGGGGTCTCCTATATTGCAGGCGGATTCTTTACTGACTGAGCTATGAGGGAAGCCCTCATAATACATATACCAAATAATTGAGTTGTATCTTAAATGAGCACGATGCTGTATGTCAATTACATCTCAATAAAACCAGAAAAAAATCATTCTGGAAAGGTAACTTTGAGGTAATGGGTCTCTGAAAATTGTTAGTGATCCAAAGCTGGGAGACTTCAACTTGTGACTCAACCTTGCCCAGAAGAAACAGCTTTCCAAATTGACAGTAAGCAGAACAGATGGAAAAACCAAAAACATTAAGAGACTTGACATTGAACAGCAATAGCTGCTAACAGCAGAAAAAAAGAAAAAAAACTACACTTTAAGTCCCTTCTGATTAAAACAAACACTATGAAATCATCTTAAAAAAAATCAAACCTGAATCTCATCAAGCCTTCAGAGGTAATTTTCAATTTTTAGAAAATATAAAACTCCTGGGCAGGAGTGAGAGGAATATGTTAGGGAAATTCCAAGAGTTGGTAATTGTTGAAGATCATCACAGGGTTCATTATGTTGCCTTTCTACTTTAATATATGTTGGAAATTCTCCTTAAAAAAAAAATCCAAACAAACAAAAAAGCAAAACAATAACAACAACAAAACCCAGGAGAACGTGATGTATCACTCCTGTCATTATTGTTTGAAAAAAAAGCTTACAGTGTCTCATTTTTCAAGATGATATAAGTCACTTCTTAAAACTTATTTCAATAGCACCCATCCAATTTTTTTCTCTTTCCAGGGGAGTTGCAGAAGAGACCCACTTTCCACTTCTTCCCATTTACAAATATGATTTGGGTGGGGGAGAAAAAGGAAAGAACTACCACTCTATACTATTTTTCCTTTCTAAGTGTTCATAAAGTGCAGATAAAGGACCAAGAGAGTTGAATTTTCTTTTTATTTGTCAGAGAGTGTTTCTTTGACCAGGACCCTGCCTGCTCCTGAGCCACACAGCATCCAGCTTTAGCAACAACGCACTCACTCACCACCAACCTCTTGCTCTCACCACCAGCTGCCGCTCCCCTCTCGCTAACTCTGTTTTTTGGTCCTCAACACTCCGCTGAGCCCTGCCTGAATCTTCATTGATCTTATTTTAATAACTGCCAAAGTCAATGCACATTTTCAGCTTTTACTTACGTAACCTCTGTAATATTTGTCTGTTGCCGATTCTTGATAGCCATGTCCCATACGTCAAGAATCCTCAGTTCAAGGTTGCAGACACTTTCTATTTATTATTTGTTTAATCCTCACAATTAATTCAGGAAGGAGGTTTTATTTCCCACCTCACTCTCAGTTTTGCTAAAATAAGGAAACTGGCTCAGAGACATTGGTAATTTAAGTTCTTAGAACTAGAAAATGACAGAAGTAAGACTTACGCCTAGAACTGTTTGATTCTGAAATGTTTATTATTATTATTTAGTAAATAGTTTAATAAACCATTACTATAAAATGTTTTATTATAAAGTATTATAATACCATAATTATTATATGAGTGCTATATATTACATATTTATTATCATGCCAATCAATGGTTTCAGCTTTCAGATTTTGTGGCCTAGAAAAAAATTTTTAGCTTCTTTGGGTCTGCCATGTGTGTATATGTGTGTGTACTCTTTAGGACATTTAAGAAATACTCAATCACAATATATCATCACTGTCATTTAATTTAAAAACATCTTGTCAACTGTACTGCTATGGATATATCTCTACAATGTTATTAAGTGAAAAAAAAAGCAAGATGCAGTATGCTGCCTGCTAATTAAAAGTGAGTTTCTATAAATGTATCTGCTAGTGTATGCATACAGCATTTCTTGAAGAATAAGAAATCAGTAATGGTGGCTGCTTCTGGGTTTGGGTACTGGAACTTTGGGGTAGGAGGGAAATGGCCTACATAATCAATATTAGAAGTTTTTGTACATTTTGAATTTTGTTCAAGGGGCATCATGCATTAGCCATTCCAAAAATAAGTAAATAAATGCAAAATAAATCCCTAAAAGAAAATGTATTTCTATGGTCTGAATGTTTGTGTCCCTCCAAAATTTGTATTTTGAGATCTTAACCCTTAAAGGTGATGGTATTAGGAAGTAGGACCTTGGGAGGTGCTTCGGTCATCAGAGTAGAACCCTCATGAATGGCACTAAGGCTTTTTATTTTAAAAATTATATATTTATTTATTTGGCTGCACCAGGTTTTAGGTGTGACATGTGGAATCTTCTAGTTGCATCGTGTAGCAACTAGTTCCCCAACCTCAGATTGAGCCCAGGGCCCCTGCATTGGGAGCATGGAGTCTTAGCCCCTGGATCACCAAAGGAGTTCCCAGACCAGGGCTTTATAAAAGAGGTTCCCTAGCTCCTTTCACCATGTAAGGACTTAGCAAGAAGGTGCAGACTATGAATTAGGAAGGGAGCTCTCAGCAGAAACCAACCATGATCTTACAACCTTGATCTTACACTTGCCAGCCTCCAGAACTGTGAACAATACATTTCTGTTGTTTATAAGCTACCCAGTCTGTAGTATTTTGTTAGAGTAGCCCAAAATAGACTAAGACAGGTATTTTAACATCTTCAGAAAGATGTGGCTAACACAATCACAGAATAATTTGAATAAATTTAACTTTATCCTTATTTTTCTCTGTTTTAAAAACTAATTTTATTTATTTAATTTTGGCTGTGCTGGGTCTTTGCGGCTGTGCAGAATTTTCCCTAGTTGCGGTGTCCAGGCTGCTCATTGTGGTGGGTGGCCTCTCTTTTTGTGGAACGTGGGCTCTAGAGCACTTGGGCTTCAGTAGATGTAGCACGCAGGCTCGGTAGTTGCAACTCCTGGGCTCTAAAGCACTGGCTCAATAGTTATGGCCTTGCTGCTTTGCAACAAAACAAAAACACCAGCTTTGTTGCTCCTTGGCATGTGGGATTTCCTGGATCAGGGACTGAACCTGTGCCTCCTGCATTGGCAGGCTGATCCTCTACCACTGAGACACCAGGGAAGCCCTATTTTTCTCTTTTTGATATGTCTTGGGGAAAACTTGGTTGGGATCTGACAGTAGCCTTCTAACTGACTCTGTTTCTCACTGATCACTCTGTACACATCATGTATGGAGTTGTTGTCTTTAAATCTTCCTGAAAAATACCTACTTCTGATTTATTGACTACGCCAAATCCTTTGACTATGTGGACCACAACAAACTGTGGAAAATTCTGAAACAGATGGGAATACCAGACCACCTGACCTGCCTCCTGAGAAATCTGTATGCAGGTCAAGAAGCAACAGTTAGAACTGGACATGGAACAACAGACTGGTTCCAAATCGGGAAACGAGTACGTCAAGGCTGTATATTGTCACCCTGCTTATTTAACTTCTATGCAGAATACATCATGAGAAACGCTGGGCTGGAAGAAGCACAAGCTGGAATCAAGATTGCTGGGAGAAATATCAATAACCTCAGATATGCAGATGACACCACCCTTATGGCAGAAAGTTAAGAGGAACTAAAGAGCCTCTTGATGAAGAAAAAGGAGAGTGAAAAAGTTGGCTTAAAACTCAACATTCAGAAAATGAAGATCATGGCATCTGGTCCCATCACTTCATGGGAAATAGATGGGGAAACAGTGGAAATAGTGTCAGACTTTATTTTGGGGGGCTCCAAAATCATTGCAGATGGTGAGTGCAGCCATGAAATTAAAAGACGCTTGCTCCTTGGAAGAAAAACCTAGATAGCATATTAAAAAGCAGAGACGTTACTTTGCCAACAAAAGTCCATCTAGTCAAAGCTATGGTTTGTAGTCATGTATGGATGTGAGAGTTGGACTATAAAGAAAGCTGAGTGCCAAAGAATTGGTACTTTTGAACTGTGGTGTTGGAGAAGACTCTTGAGAGTCCCTTGGACTGCAAGGAGATCCAACCAGTCAATCCTAAAGGAAATAAGTCCTGAATATTCATTGGAAGGACTGATGTTGAAGCTGAAGCTGCAATACTTTGGCCACCTAGTGCAAGAGCTGACTCACTAGAAAAGACCCTGATGCTGGGAAAGACTGAAGGCAAGGAGAAGGAGAAGGGGATGACAGAGGATGAGATGGTTGGATGGCATCACCTACATGATGGACATGAGTTTGAGTAGGCTCTGGGAGTTGGACAGGGAAGCCTGGCGTGCTACAGTCCATTGGGTCACAAAGAGTTGGACACAACTGAGTGACTGGACTGAACTGAACTGACCCACAAGTGAAGACATCTTTTATGGTGTTCCCTTCTGGGTACCCCAAATTCAAAACAATTTCCCCCACATTAGAGCAAAAATAGGGAAATTGAGCCTTGCTGGAGTCAGTGGTCTGACATGAGGAAGCTGGATTTAAGCAGTTCTCATCCTGTTGCAAATTCTTGAACTTGACTACACTTCAGAATCAACTGGGTAGTTTGTTAGACTAGCATCTTCTTAGAGACTGTGTCTCGAAGTAGGTCTAGACATCTGAACTTTAAACAAGCATCCTGGGGATTGTGATGGATTGCTATTTGAGGAGCATGAATAGTTCAGACTACGTGTCCACACTGAAATCAGGATAATGACTGAGTTTTAGTACAATTCAAACTTTTCCTGGAAAAAAGAAAAAAGCCAAAAAAGTGGAGGCCCTGCTATCTGTGACAGTCAAACGTCAAACAGAACAATTCCCCTCCCCTGCTATACCAGAGGTCAAACAGGATGTGTCTCAGATGGAGTCCATTGATGCAAACAGGATCTGGAGAGAAATAGCAATTTTTCCTTTTCATTCTGAACCTCCATCTGACCAGTTCCGGAAACAGACCTGATTAGAGCATAATTGATTTGGACTCGGCGAGCAGAGCAGGCAGGCCTGCACATGGCCTTCCCGCACAGTGCAAGCTGTGCAGGATCACCTGACTCTTCACCGCATTAAAAACAATGCGATATGACATGTGCTGGTTTCCTAACAACATTCACAAACTAAGTAAGATTATACAGTCAATGACTGTGCCAATTACACTTTAGAGGAGCAGCAGGGCACGTCTACTCAGCCCCCAACGACAGCAAATGAACTACAGACACTGCCGTTGCATCAATACTGACTCTGGTCACACAGGATTTGGGGTCTTTTGCTGGTCAGGAAATGATCGTGTATTACTTTCCAAAGTTGAATCTGCTATTCCAGTTTAAACAAGGATTCTAAACAGTTTGCCTTTTTGTTTTTTTCCATAACACACATCATAGACTGACTATAATTCTAATTTATCAGAGATTGAAAAGACAAACCAAATAAACAACACACAAAAAAATAACCCATCATACCAGAAGCCTGGGAGGAAATGAGTTGCGTCAGAGAAGAATTCCAGCAGGGACTTTTTGGTCGGCGTGTTAGACTTCTTACTTTCATGCAGTTGTTTCCTCTTTTGTCCTAGTCTCTGTCAAGACCCCTCTGAATGGCAAGCAGGACAACCAGTCGACCAAGGAATAACTGCTGGTTGGAAGCATCTCTTAGGTCCACACCATAAATCCTACTCCTTGAATTTTTCGTTCCCTCAAATTAGGTCTACACCATCCAATTATCCCAGAAAGTGAGAAAACCAACGGTAATATAAACATTTAATCTGTGAATTTACAGGAAAACGTAGGCATTCTGCCATGAAATATAATGAGATATAAGATGCTTAATCTGTAGCTCTAAATGGCTTAATTTTGCCAGTGTGCCATTTCGTTTTGTTCTGTGTATACCTGAGATCAATGTCCTTTATGATTAAGAAAAAAAAAAACAAACATATATTCTATTAGATCCTAGTTTGTATTTTTTTTGCAATATAAAATAAATGTATCTGTGATAACTTTGATTTAAACCTTTGTATTATGGAAAATTTTAAGGTAGAGAGACTATTATAATGATCTCTAAGTTTATGACCAGTCCCCAGCCTCTGCTCCCAGATTATTTTGAAGCAAATTCACATCATATCATTCATCTGTAAATGTTCAGTATGTAGTCCTAAAAGATAAAGTTTCTTCTAAAAACATAAACAATGTCATTATTATAGTATCAAAATTAACATTCTCTCTTTAATATCAACCAGTATCCATTCATCTATTGATTTTTAAGCAGAAATATTACAGAAGGTCATGCTGATGAAAATCTAACAATTCCCGCACTGCTACAGGAACTGTGTAATTGTCCCTCACCCCCAACACCCCAAGGCAAGGATGCTTAAGAATCAGATGCACAAAAGTTCTTTCAAGGACTTGAGGCTGAATTCATGTGTCCAAACCTCGCTGGCTGCGGAGACCGGGTTGGATTCCCCAGCACTGTTGACTTTGGTCTGGATGTTTATCCATTCATTTTTCAGACCTCCAGTCGCTTGTTTATCTTGGCCATCCCTTTCCAGCCTGAGACTTCCCACACTCTGCCATCTGGCACCCTCTCTGGTTTCATTCCCACAGCCCCCATCCTGAGTAGAAACCTTAGCGGAAGTCCAGATCTTGCAAAGGTCCCAAGTGCTGGGCCTGTGTTTTGGTACCCTAGTTTTCCTGTAGAAAAGAGCGGGCCAAAAGGGCATTTTGGAGAGTGTTCTCAAGCTTCATTACCAAAGACTACAACTCTATTGCCAGTTGATAGATTTACAGTTAATAAATATCTCAGTGCCTTGGTGAATATTATCACATTGTGATAAGCTTAGAAATCAAGTGTAGAACCGTTATCTAGTGGTTCTTCTTTTAAAAAAAATCCTTCATATAACTGAATATTCAACTTGCATCCTTAGACCTATAAATTGCTCTAGTCAAGGATAGCAGAATTTTTAGCTATAAGGATTTCAGGTTTAACAGAGCACTTTGGATAGTAAAGAAAAATTCTAATCTATCCCATGCAAACTGAAGCATGTCTATTTGACATTTCTTAAAATTGCCTCCCGTTTTCCTGCTGTCCTGAGAATCACAGGATTTTGTCAGATTTACCTATCCTTGAGGGTTCTATTGATCACTCAGGCCAAAGAGCTTCCTTCTCTAAATTCCGACAAGAGTGACACCATCTGCACCCCCAGGGTGTCTTTGACCGTTTCTGAGAACTTACTATGTGCCCGGCATTGTGCTTCATCCTTAGAGTATAGCACTTACTTTTAGTGTATTATCTCAACTAGACAACTCCAGAAAGGAAGAAAAAAAAAGAAAGCCCACCCTTTAGAGATGAGGGGAATAATGAGAGAGTGAGTAAACAGCCAAGGGCACAGGGACAGTAAGTACAGAGCCGGGTCACAGGGCTCAGAGGACCTCCCCTCCTCTTTAAGCTGTTTTGCCTTAAAGACACCATACTCTACTTTGTGTGTCAACAACATGTTTGTGTACATGTGCCCTCTCCTTAACATAGGCAACGTAAAATCAATTAGTGCAGTGTCTGGCCAATACAGCGGCTGGATACTCAATAAATGTTGGATATTATGATTGTTGTTTTTGTTACCAGCAATTATGTATTGTCTAGCCCAGAACAGTCTTACTATGATGCTGAGTGCAGTGGTAGATGCGGAAGCATAAGAGACTGACCTTATTGTTGCCAGATGGGGCAAATAAAAATATGAGATGCAATACATGGAGCACACGTATACTGGGAAGCTATTTGTTGCTTCTCTGAAATTCAAATTTAACTGGGCATCCTGTATTTTATCTGGCAGCCTTTGTCGAGGGACTGAAACAGCAATCAAGAGAGATGACCACGGCACTACAGAGGAGGAGGCGTGCTCCCTGCCCAGACATATGGTGCTGATTAGTAGTGTTGCAGGAGTCCTGAGAAAGGAGGGCAGATTCGGTATTGGGCAACCAGAGAGGGCTTCACAGAGGAGGTGGGGCTCCCAAATAAGGCAGGATGGGCATTTTAAAAGACTTAAAGGCCAAAGAAAGGATTAATGGAAGCAGCAATAGACCAAGTGGCTTCTAAAATGTGCCTTTCTTGTTGTTCAGTCGCTGAGTCATGTCCGACTCTTTGTGACCCCATGAACTGCAGCGCTCCATCTGTCTTTATCATCTCCCAGAGCTTGCTCAAACTCATGTCCACTGAGTCAGTGATGCCATCCAACCATCTCATCCTCTGTCTGGAAATAAATTCACAGAATAGAATTGAAAGAAAGGGAGTGGTCCTTTTAAGTTGTTTTGGGAAGCTGTCCATGATACTGATCCAGACTGGTTCAAAAAGAAGAGTTTCTGTGAGGCCAGAGGTATCCACCTTCCTGGTCTCTTGTTAGTAGAAGAAGTGAAATGAGCAAGGTCTAACCTTGGAGCCCCACTAGGCCCCAGAGAAAAGAAGTTGAGATGTGCTGAAGAGCAGGAGCGATCTGACTTTTGCTGGGGGCGGGGAGGGTGGAAGGGTGGGGAGAGCATAACTGCTATCTTTGAAAGATGCTCCCTCACAAGCAAAGGTGCCAACTTAGTTCCCTCCCGCAGAGAGTGAGGACCTTGGCATATAGATCCCATGATGCATTGCATAGGGCAGAGCATTTAGTCAGTGCCTGTGGAATACGACCCACTGGCTCAGGGGTGAAGAACCTGCTTGCAATACAGGAGATGCAGTTTCGATCCCTGAGTTGGTAAGATCCCCTGAAGGAAGAAAGTGGCAACCCACTCCAGATTCTTACTGTGAAAATCCCAAGGACAGAGGAGCCTGGCAGGCTACAGTCCATGGGGTTGCAAAGAGTCAGACACGACTGAGCAGGCATGCCTGTGGAATACAAGGCACAGTTTAATTCTCATAGGAATGCTATTTTCTATTGTAATCCTCACTTTATGGAAGAAGAAACAGAGGTTCAGAGAGCTCAGATATCTCACTCCAGGTCACCCAGCTAGCAAGTGGCAGAGCCAGGTTGCAGATTCACGTCTGCCAGATTTCCAATCCTGTTCCCTCTCTCCTCTACCACCTGGATATGAGTCAGTTCTCTGCCAGTCATTTTAAAGGAAACAAACCTGCCATCTCTCGCCCTTCACTTCCAGGACAACGACTATGTTCTCACTCCCAGTGAATGATGTCTTTGGCTCAGATTGGTAACTAGATTACTCCCGGATATTCAAGTCTTCCTTTTGACGATGCGGCATGTCCGTATGTCTTCACCCCTATCCTTGTGTGCTTGGGAGGGCAAATTCTTCCATGGCGCTGTGATACAGATCCCTTAGGTATCTTTTTCTAGAATCTGAGGGGGGTTCTTGGCACCATGGAAGCCCCCTAAAACGCCTGCATCTGGCTTAGTGACTCCAGAGACCCCACCTCCTCTCAGATCCTCAGTATATGGTGCCGCCACCAAAGGAAGGTGAGGAATAAAAATGCATCTAATTAAAATAACTTTCCAGGTGCAGGACCAAAATCCAGGCTGATTACAGGCCAGGGTGGGTTTTAACCCCCAGGTTTTACAAATGTCTAGAAAGATCCTACTTGTGATGAGGAGCAGAGGGAAAGACACTTCCAACCACAAAAAGCTGAATGTTGAAGTTGAAGGGCTATGAAAACAATATATCTAATTTATTGGAACATGTTTTTCTAGGAGCTTTGGGTTAGAGCTGTGATTGCCTCCCTACAGGGATTTGTGACCTCATCCTTTCTCTTCCCCTCCCCCTCCACTGCCGGGCCCTAAACTGTAAGTATAGCGTTTTCCTGTCATAACCTAACATATGGTTTGCAGCAGGAAGTGCAAAATCCCAGGAATGAGTTAGAGGCTCAGGTTTCAGACTCAAGGGAGACTCAGGTGAGCTACAAGGAATGGGCTTTGTTTCCTACGAAAACAGAGCTGAAAAGAGCGTGTTTAGTGAGCCCTTGGTTTGGAATGAGGTAATTAATTCTCCAGAAACTCCCTCTAGTTTCCGGGGCAACAAAATCAATGTGTTGTTGATAGAAAAACTGGGAACAATAAATTGGTTTACGTTGCAGATATTCTTCTTTTGTTTAAAATAGGGACTTCCTCCCCAACCACCAAAATATAAAACAAAACAAAAAGCAAACAAAAAATTTAAACAACCCACACACAAACTCATATAAACTTAACTTTCCCTCACACCCTTGACTCAGCCTCACTCTTTAAAAATTTAAGTTTAGTCCTGTGTGAATATTACTCTGCTCAAGAAGACAGGGAAGTAGAAAGGTGGGTCAAATCCCATGCATAATTGTACACAGAGCAAGAACATTTTGGGGTAATCTTCAGGCCACAGACTCTTACTCTGAGTGGGGTGACAGCAGGGTCAGCATATCAGAATTCCTAGGGGGTGTCAGAGGGAGGGAACCGATATGAGGTTTGTGTTTATCAAAAAGTGCTGAGGATTAAAAGAAATAAAAAAGACTGAGAAATTGGCTTAGACTACTTTGGCTTTTTTCCCCCTATTTTAAAACCATTTAAGTAAGGTTTAGCTTTTTAATGACCAATTGAATAACTAGGGAAATGATGTGATCTTCTTAGAAATCCTTCTCAGAGCACTTTCAGAACTCCCAGTTGAAATCAAAGCGTATTTTCCCCCTCCCCCTCTGGGCAGTAGGAATCTCTTACTGTATGGCCTGACAACACAGATGTCAGAACCAAACTGCTTGGACTATATGCTGGCTCTCTCACCTTGCACATCTTATTACATTTAAGATGCCATTGACTGTAAAAGTGAAAGTGAAGGTCACTCAGTCGTGTCTTACTTTTTGCAACCCCATGGACTATCTATACAGTCCACGGAATTCTCCAGCCCAGAATATTGGAGTGGGTAGCTTTTCCCTTCTCCAGGGGGCACACCATTATTTTAAGCATCACTAAGAAAAAGAGCTGCCAACTAAATTATGACACAATGCTAATATGCCGTCAATCGTAGGGCATACCTTAATTTCAGTGATGTTAAAATATGACAAAAATTTGTCTTTGAATTGATGAACTGTGGCACTTGTTTAGGAAATTTAATCTTTCTCACTTAACCTTTCTCTGTTTCATCTTCCCACTTAAAAGATAAAAATAATAATGGTACCTACCTCCTGGGATTGTTGTGAGGATTCAGTGATAATGCTGAATCACTTAAAATTCTGGTTCACTTAAAATGCTCAGACCATTCCTTGGTACATAAGAAGCACTGAATTAGCTATTATTATATTCGATACACAGGCTTCCCAGGTGGCTCAGTGGTAAGGAATCCGCCTGCCAATGTAGCAGACAAAAGAGTCGCGGGTTCGATCCCTGGATTGGGAAGATCCCCTGGAGTATGAAATGGCAACTCACTCCAGTATTCTTGCCTGAGAAATTCCATGGACAGAGGAGCCTGGTGGCCTGCAGTCCATGGGGTCGCAAACAGTCAGATACGGCTGAAAGATTGAGTGTGCGTGCACACACACACACTCAATATACACCACTCTAATTGATAGATACTTTCTCAAACACAGGGTAGACAGTTTTTCATGGTTGTCATTTCTACTACGGTAAAAAACAGCATGGTAACGCCCACACACTGCAGACTGTGATTTCAGAGAAATAGAAGCGGGCCAAATTAGGAGAATGGTAACAGATCACTTCTCTCTGCCTTGGTCTTTGTTTCTTCCAGTACACCCTGGTTCCCACAGACAAGTACTTGGCTTGTCTGGTAATTGTTCTGTTGTGGGGAGAGTTTTTGTATTCATGATGCTCTTGTGGGTTATTTTTTGCCAAATTTGTGTTGCTCTAAGCCCTTCCTGGAGGCACCCCAGTCACAGGAGGGTTCTGACCTCTGAGGGTTGCCAGGCAGGATTTGATGCAAACAATCCATGCTCTGCCTGGGCCAGATGGCTCTACACAGAAAGCACTGTTATTTCATTCACAAAAGTCAGAAATAAGCTGACTTTTCCCTTTTAGCCCTAACAAATGGAAAAGTGAACAACTCTATCTTGATAAGCCAGGCCCATGTTGAAGAAACTCACTTTTGCAAATAGATGAACATGAGTGCAAATGAGAATTCCCAAAGTAAATACTGCTTAGATGTAGTTGACTCAAAATTAAAACCCATAAGGGCAAGACTCCAAGTCCACATATGTTTTCCAGACTCTTGGAAACTCTTGCATTTTGTTGTTGTCCTTAGCCTTCTGCGATCCCTAACTTCCTCCTGAAGTTATTGAAGAAATAGATACTTGGATGATTAGAATGTGATCTAGCTGGCATTCATTTAAAGGCACATGTCTGTTTTTACACCCAACCGAGTTTGATCAGAAAAAAGAAACTGCGTGGGAGTTGGCACCGGGGCTCACTTAGGATGCTTTGCTCCAGAGTTTGAGAAAAAGCAATGACTGGGCTTTAAGAACATCAATCCAAGCCTCTATTTTGGGCCCAAGGTCACTCTTCACCGTTCTCTGGCTCTTAGATTTCTCACCTATAGTGTCTCTCCTACCCCTGAATCTTTTTGATGTAAGGAACTTGGTTCTGCTGGAAGCCTTTATTTTTTAATTATTATTTTTAGAAGTATTTTTATTTGTTTATTTGGCTGTGCTGGGTCTTAATTGTGGTACACAGGATCTTTTTAGTTGTGGCATGCGATCTCTTAGTTGCAGCATGTGGGATCTCCCTGACCAAGGATTGAACCTGGGCCCCCTGCATAGGAGCGAGGAGTCTTAGCCACTGGGCCACCAGGGAAATCCTTCTGCTGGGTACCTCTAAACAACACATGGAAGTTAATTTTATGTATCAGCTGACTAGGCTATGCTGTCCAGTTGTTTGGTCAAACACTAGTCTAGATATTGCTGTCAAGATAGATGTGTTTAACATTTACAATCAGTTCGCTTTAAGTAAGGCTTCCCAGGTGGCGCTAGTGGTAAAGAACCCATTTGCCAGTGTAGGAGATGTAAGAAACACGGATTCAATCCCTGGGTTGGGAAGATTCCCTGGGGGAGGGCATGGCAAATAAGCGAATACCCTTTATAATATGGGTGGGTCTCATCTAATCAGTTGAAGACTTTAAGAACAAAAACTCAGGTTTCTTGGATAAGAAGGAATTCTGTCTCAAGACTATGATAGAGAAATTTTGCCTGAATTGAAACTTTATTGACCAGCCACACATATTTAGTACTCAAGCCTGCAACACTGGCTCTTACTTGAATTTCCAGCCTTCTGGCTCTCTCTATAGATTTTGGAGTTGCCAGCCCCTACAAATGCATGAATCAATTTCTGAAAATAAACCTCTCTATCTCGTCTTTCTCTTGATATGAATTATTTCCTACTGGACCATTTGTGCTGACTCATCTTGCACCTGACCTTCCTATGTGACCGTCTCAGTTTTGAGCTTGTTTTTCTACACAGGAACTTGCTTCACCTCTCACCTCTACATTTCTAGTTCCATCCTTGTGTCTTTCTCCTAGATGACCAAGATTTTAACTTTCTTTTGGCACAGTTACTGTTTATTTCCTTCAATAAAACTTCTTCTGATCTGCCTCCAACTCTGAGACCTCAAAGATTGACCCCGAGAGACCTGAACAGGTATGACTGAAATCAGCTCGGTGCATGCACCATTGTGCCGATGCTCACAGTCTCCAGGGCTTCTGCCTTTTTGTGCTTCAGTGGCTTATGGTGTTCTTGACCTACATACAGAAGCTCAGAAGCCGCATTCTTTCCACAATGCCCCCATACTTTAACAAAGGGTTAAAATGCAGCCCAACTCATTTCCATCTCCTGGGGGGGTGTATTTCTTATTCATTTCATAGGAACTATGTGGCTCTAGAAGGACATATTTGTTAATTAAAAGGGAGTGTGTACAATTAGTTTTTGTTTACTCATAAGAGAGATTTTAAAAAGTAAGCATAGTTGCATGCAAGTGTGTAAAGTTATTTGACAGTAAATGTTTGCAAAGCTCTTAGAGATCCATGAAGGGAGATTGCTTGGCCAAGGCCAAGAATTACTAGAAACACAGGCTTTGCTGTTGTTGACTCTGCTCTAGAAGACTCTTACCATACAACAAGTGTTTGCCTTCCTAAGCGGCACCTCGCAGGAAGTCTAGGGCAGATTCTGACTTCAATGCATTGCCTGTCTGTCGGAGTCTGAAGGGCCTTCTATATGGTCTCCCAGTATGCTGTGTCCTTTAGACATTATATATTTTGCATTCCTTTGGACTCTGGTGGAATTAGGCCAAGTTAGTGTTATATAATACCCCCATCTCACTCTGTAATGAGCAATTTCTGAGGAGGCAGCAGGGGGATCAAAGCCACCTGCCCTTTGCCAACCCCTCCATGCTCTGCCAGTACACCTGCAGAGAGCTCTGAGGGCTCAGCCTGGAAGAGAGGCTGCTTATTATGTTTCATTGTGTAGATGACACTGGGCCTTTCCAAGACAGGCTGGACTAAGAAAAATCTCTGCTTTGTTTCTTGGCCAGGTTTTATCCAAGGTCTCCTAGGGCTGAGGTATCACTAAGCAACTGCCTCACTGAACCCTTGACTTTCACTTCACCTGTTTTGAGAAATTTGATCAACTCAGACAGAGACATGAAATATTCAAAGGAAGCTCCAGCAGCCGGTGTCTCAACAGTTTTCAGGGTTTAAATTAGGGATGTGTCACTTGTTGGTTATAACATGTAATTGTTGCCCACAGTTCAAGTCTGATCCATCGGTGTGCTAAGTCAGACTGAAGTTTCATCACTGTTCTTAGTTGTAAGGGAAGGATCACTCTCTTCCCCATGGACTGCCGCTCTGGGGTGGAAAAGTTTATGAGATAGGGCCCTTTCTGTTGAGATAGAAACTCAGTTCAAATTGGTTTAAATGAAGCAGGACATGAATTGGATCAAGTAACTAAAAAGCCCAAGGCTAGCTTGGCTTCTGGGGTGGCTGGCTTCATGGCTTGAATGAGGTCAGCAAGACTTGGTTTCTCTCCATCTCTAGGTTCTGCCTTCTGTTTGATTGGCTTCATTTTCAGTGGTCAGGTGGTGGGCCCCAGCAGTTCCAGACTCCCCCTTGTGGTGGCAAGGTGGCTGCAATAGTTCTAGCCTCCTTAGTATTAGGTCAGGGGTCAGCAAGACGTTTCTTTAAAGGTGACAGATGGGAAATATTTTAGGCATTGTAGGCCACACAGCTTTTGTTGCAGCTATTCAATTCTTCTTTTAGAGTGTAAAAGCAGCAATAGATAGTATGTAAATGATGAGTATAACTGTGTTCCAATAAAACTTTATTGAAAAACATGCAGTGAACTGGATTTGGTCTGTGGTCTATAGTTTGCAAATCCCTGGAACTAAGTTGGTACTGGAAAAATAGCTGCGCAGCCAGGGGCTAATCTCTTCAGATCAGATCAGATCAGTCGCTCAGTCGTGCCCGACTCTTTGCGACCCCATGAATTGCAGCACGCCAGGCCTCCCTGTCCATCACCAACTCCTGGAGTTCACCCAGACTCACGTCCATCAAGTCAGTGATGCCATCCAGCCATCTCATCCCTTGTCGTCCCCTTCTCCTCCTGCCTCTAATCCCTCCCAGCATCAGAGTCTTTTCCAATGAGTCAACTCTTCGCATGAGGTGGCCAAAGTACTGGGGTTTCAGCTTTAGCATCATTCCTTCCAAAGAAATCCCAGGGCTGATCTCCTTCAGAATGGACTGGTTGGATCTCCTTGCCATCCAAGGGACTCTCAAGAATCTTCTCCAACACCACAATTCAAAAGCATCAATTCTTCGGCGCTCAGCCTTCTTCACAGTCCAACTCTTACATCCATACATGACCACAGGAAAAACCATAGCCTTGACTAGACGAACCTTTGTTGGCAAAGTAATGTCTCTACTTTTGAATATACTATCTAGGTTGTTCATAACTTTCCTTCCAAGGACTAAGTGTCTTTTAATTTCATGGCTGCAGTCACCATCTGCAGTGATTTTGGAGCCCAGAAAAATAAAGTCTGACACTGTTTCCACTGTTTACCCATCTATTTCCCATGAAGTGATGGGACCAGATGCCATGATCTTCGTTTTCTGAATGTTGAGCTTTAAGCCAACTTTTTCACTCTCCACTTTCACTTTCATCAAGAGGCTTTTGAGTTCCTCTTCACTTTCTGCCATAAGGGTGGTGTCATCTGCATATCTGAGGTTATTGATATTTCTCCTGGCAATCTTGATTCCAGCTTGTGTTTCTTCCAGTCCAGCGTTTCTCATGATGTACTCTGCATAGAAGTTAAATAAGCAGGGTGACAATATACAGCCTTGACGTACTCTTTTTCCTATTTGGAACCAGTCTGTTGTTCCATGTCCAGTTCTAACTGTTGTTTCCTGACCTGCGTACAAATTTCTCAAGAGGCAGATCAGGTGTTTTGGTATTCCCATCTCTTTCAGAATTTTCCAGTTTATTGTGATCCACACAGTCAAAGGCTTTGGCATAGTCAATAAAGCAGAAATAGATGTTTTTCTGGAACTCTCTTGCTTTTTCCATGATCTAGAGTATGTTGGCAATTTGATCTCTGGTTTCTCTGCCTTTTCTAAAACCAGCTTGAACATCAGGAAGTTCACGGTTCATATATTGCTGAAGCCTGCCTGGCTTGGAGAATTTTGAGCATTACTTTACTAGCGTGTGAGATGAGTGCAATTGTGCGGTAGTTTGAGCATTCTTTGGCATTGCCTTTCTTTGGGATTGGAATGAAAACTGACCTTTTCCAGTCCTGTGGCCACTGATGAGTCTTCCAAATTTGCTGGCATATTGAGTGCAGCACTTTCACAGCATCATCTTTCAAGATTTGGAATAGCTCAACTGGAATTCTATCACCTCCACTAGCTTTGTTCATAGTGATGCTTTCTAAGGCCCACTTGACTTCACATTCCAGGATGTCTGGT